>NC_068986.1:111756820-111761267 GCF_001194135.2 Octopus bimaculoides
TCAATAAATTGTCGTCTAAATTACGCAAAATTGAAGATAACACTGACATCTCATTTTAAAAGATATATTTACCAAAACTGCAGAAAAAATATTTTGAAATACTACAGAATAAATTAATTCAGTAATATCGCTATTCGCTTCAACCACGGCCTCCAGACGACTTCGGAATCTCCTGAAACGCTTCTGGAAATCTCCTAGTTTAAGTTGGTGAATGCTGTCATAGTCCTTGCCTTCAGGTTGCCTTTGGGTTGCAAGGACATTTTTTTGGTCACTTGTGCAACTGCACCCCATCTACTATGATAATACTGTTGTGCCTTTCTCTGTCACAGCATACGAATTAGAAAGGAAGGGGTGATAGCAAACTTGGTAGCGGGATGATAGATGATCTACGGTGAAAAAAAATCCAACAGTCTCTCAATTCCGTGTGAGTGTGTGTGTGTGTGGGGGGGGGTGCAATGGAAGTTGGATAGTAAACATTCAATGCTGAAAGAAAAGTCAAACAGCGTTTCAACTCACATATTTCAAGCTAAATTTGACCATTCTGTATATCCCTTTTTTCAAGATAACCTTGATGTATTGGTAAAGGGTAAACGGCGTTGGAGAGAATAAATATTAATGTTGCTGTTGAGAAAAAAGGAGCTGACATTTATGACTTGATGCTATCCGAATATTGGAGAAGGGGTGCACGCTTACTAAGGATTAGCGCTGAGTTTGAAAATAACAACATCATGTCTGCTGCTGGAAGGTTTGTGAACACTGTGACGTCTGTTGAACATGACATGGGGAGCTGCAACAGAGTCTGCGAGGTCGTAACCAGCAGGACGGAACATAGTGAGCGTTCTAACTGCGTCCATAAAACGGAATTCATCTCAAATCAGGCTGTAATATGAAGTTGCTGGAGACGGTGGACAATCCGGGACAATGGGGGTTGCTGTTGGAATGCCATGTGTGTGCTACTAAGTATTAGCTCTTTGTTATACTACCTAAAAGAGTCACAAATGGTCGTCAAAAAATGTGGCTTCCTGATTCCCTGTAGGACACGGTTGAGTAAAACACCACCACTCTGCTTGCAGCACCAATAGCGAACTGGTGGTGAAAACCAAAGAGGTGTTCGAAGATCTTGACAGGGATACAATGACGAATGTCCCAAGGCTGTAGTGGAAGCTGAAGTTGGTTAGTTTATGTAAACTGTTGTCTCCCAACCATAATCAAGTTGATATTTTTTGCTTCTAAAACAATATTTTATGTTGGGATGAAATTTTGCTTTCTTCTTGTCGTTTTATGCGAAATATCAAATTTAATCCGCACACTCTATACAGAATTACAAGCGCGCACACACACACACAAACATAGATACATACATAATCCCAAATATATATATATATATATATATATATATAAGAATTGTGTTAATGTAGTGATGGTGATTAATAGTATCATTGATGTGAAAGGGGAAAATAAGTCAGTGAAACTATTTGCATACTAAATATAGTTATAGCTGGGAGGGGTTTCATATACGTAATGTGGGGAGCTGAAAAACATATATCACCTGAGCATACGTAAAATATTTGTTGAAAAATACTCCAGTTATGATGTTAGATCTATATAAAATTAGAGAAGCATGTACGTTTTTCAAATATTCCTTGTTCATGTTCAACATAGTCGAATTATGAATCCAGGGAAATTGGAACCCTATTTGTAATATCAGAACAACCTCCATGTAATGAAGCATATTTGGTTTGAAAGCACATTTATGTAATGCGGCAATATTGACGTTGATAAAACAGATGGGTCATCGATCTACGAAGACTGATAATTAATGAGCAATACCATTCAATTGATGGTAGTTAGGACCAGCGATGTTGACATGCAAAAACAGGAGGCGTGTGATTTGAGGCTTCTAACATTTGCAGGTCTTATTGGGTTAGTGCTAGCTACATAATAAAGGAATCACCGAAAAGAGATTAATAGAATCATAATTCTTGTAGATGAAGTCTGACATGAAACAAAACTGAAAATTTGTAGCCTAATATATAAAGTATTCAGCATATTTTCCTCGATTTTGGTTACATTAGTAATTAATCACTATTAATTAATTATTCGTTTTAATTTCACCCAATTATTCTTATTATCGATTTCAAAATTGCATTGATCATGAAGGGAGACATTTCAAAGAGTGTGATTAATTAAAAAAAAACAAGTCAGATCTCACTTAACTAAAACTATGATGTCATTGCTCTTTTAACATTTCGACTGTATTAACATGACTATTTTAATTATAAAGATTGAGGTTAACTTTTATTTTGCGGATGGTTATAAATGTTTACCAAAATCGCATAAATTTCTCTGAAATTCGTGTATTTATCGAGCCAATAAGCAAAGCCTTTTTATAGTGAACCACTTGTATGAAATAGCAATGACTTTTCCCTCATATCTCAAGTGGCATTTTGAAAATAGGACATGAACGCATTGAACAATTTAGTCTTAAATATACATTAGGGAGGAATAGGGAAGCAGTCGCATCTTTAATCATTTTTCTCCTCAGTTAGAGATGGCATGGCAAGAAGCAACGACACAAAATTTATTCATTATTTTAGTCTTATATGTAGTTTCCTTTTCTCATGGCTTTGGTCATAGTTTTGGTCATTGTATAAGGATGAACTGTCATCTTCACTCAACGAATGATGCAATATGAAAACTGCATTTAATACTAGCTGTCTGATCAAAATGCAGTGAGTTGCATTTGAAGAACTGCCAGAATCTCAGACGAAATGCCCTACGATAATGGACAATTTAGTTTTCAGTTTTAATTCCACTGAAATCGATTTTGTAATTGATTCTTCCAGATTTGAGAAAATAACTATTAATCAACTACCAGAGTCGATTAATCAGCTGTTTCCTGACCCAAAAGTTTTATGGTTGTCTTTACGTAACCAATGTATTAGAGAATTATCTAACAAGACAGATAAGGAAATTGTACCTGCACTCCTATAATGCTAGAGACATCGACGAAGACTTCCTCAAACCGTATTTCTGGCACTTTAGACAGTAGCGTCACATAGATAATTACTAGTGAAAATACGTCTGGAAATTTAATTGGATGGGTACAATCAGGCATAATTGGCCACAGCGTTTCTGGTACTGAATAAGCATAAAATCGACAATAATATAGAAGTGTTAAAAGATTGTTAGAATTCCTTGCTGAGAATCTTCTTTTATTGCACATCCTGGATTCTTTGAAAATAGTAGGGAGGTTTCGCTCCGAATTTTAGCCTTTGAATTTTCAGTACACAACTGTATATCACGCGTGAGGCACAATAAAAATCTTGATGAAAGGAAGGGGTCCCTTTTCAAAAAATATTTTTTAACAGGTATGATATGATGTAACAACAATATCATAAATATGATTGATATCATAAGAACTCCAACTTATTTCCAGATGTCTAGAGTTACGTGTTTGGGACATGAACTTTATGGTAGATTGTAGAAAACAAACCTTCGATCGAAATATCGTGGGATTACACCTAGAAAGTTATCCTTCAAGACACAAGTCCAAGCAAGGTTGCTTATGGAAGACCTGTGGTTGCCCATGCATACTGGCCTCCCTTCTCCTTGCCACTGATGTTATCCAAGGGAAAGGGGCCGATACAGCTCGACACCAGTGACGCTGCAACGCATTTCTACAGCTGAGTGAACTGGAGCAACGTAAAATAAAGTGCCTTGCTCAATAGCACAACGCACAGCCTGTATCAGGAATCGAACTCACTACCTTGTGATTGGCAGTCTGACTCTCTTACCTCTGAGCCATGCACCTTCATGATTGTTGTGGAGGCACTGGGTTTAGTGGGTAGGGTGTTGGACTCGTGTTCGTAGGGATGTGGTTTCGATTCCTGGACCGGACAATGTGTTGTGTTCTTGAGCATAACAAATAATTTCACGTTACTCCAGCCCACTCAGGTGACAAAAAAGAGTAATCCTGCTACGAACCAGCGTCCCGTGAAGGTGGGGGAATTTATAGGCCATGAAAGCGGGAGATCGCGGCTGATGAGTTGGCATTACTCGAGAAAGTAACTGGAACTCTACGGTAGAATGCGCTTTAAGGGTGATTTGGCAACAATTTGTAGAAAGAATAGCAAGGTTACAAAGATCCCTTGTTGACAGAAGAAGAAGAAGAAGGAGAAGGAGAAGGAGAAGAAGGAGAAGAAGGAGAAGGAGAAGAAGGAGAAGGAGAAGGAGAAGGAGAAGGAGAAGAAGGAGAAGGAGAAGAAGGAGAAGGAATAGAAGGAAAAGGAATAGAAGGAATAGAAGAAGAAAAGAGAAGTATATCTGTAAGCAGGAGTGGCTGTGTTGTAAGAAGCTTGCTTACCAAACGCATAGTTCCGAGTCCAGCCCCACTGCGTGGCACCTTGGGCAAGTGTCTTCTACTATAGCCACAGGCCGACGAAAG
>NC_068986.1:111761758-111763013 GCF_001194135.2 Octopus bimaculoides
TATATATATAAAATATATAGTTTTAGGGAAAATAACCAATTTTCAAGAACTCATCGATGAAAATCCACTATCACATACAGAAAAATTAATAATTAAAAGCACAATAAATGAGTATAAATGAGTGCAAAACATATCGGTTATGCGACATAATAAATCGACATGTGTAGAATGTTACGTTTATAAAACCGCGATTTGACAGTCATCTCTGATTTCTGCAGCAGGTTGAGCATTTTCCAGTCGTAGAAAGCAAACTTAACTAGTAATACAGCTAACTAATTCTAAGTGAATTACCTATTTCATAAGCCAAACATTAATTAAAACGCTCCATACGTATTAAATATTCGTTATCCTTACATGCTTTAATGTTAAATTTATATCAGTAACTTAATAGATAATACTAAAATATCCTTATTAAATCAGAAACTAATAAAAGAATACCTATAATTAACAATTACTATTAAAAAGCTTGTTACGGTTAAAGCTAAATATTAAACTGTTTAGAAGTAGCTATTCATACAGAGGCGAATGGCTCAAAGAAATCTAGGAATAATGTAATTTAGGGACTTACGAAAGCGAAAACAGGTGTAAGTAAATAAGTGTTATTTAGAGTGAATTAGGAAGTAGCTACAGGTTTGGTTCGTATAGGACAAGTAATTTGATTTAGAGAAGAACTTACGAAAAACTAAGAACAATTTAGATTACGGACGTACATAAAATACGAACCGGTGAATTCAAACTTTCATATAAGTAGATAAAAAAACTTTAAAATTACTATACACGTAAGATAGACATGGGTTTAAAGAGAGAGGGTGGGGTATAGGGGAATTATAAAAAGGTATTATTTTGCTTGCTTGGAGATAAGTATATGTACACTGTAATTATATTATGTATATATAGGTGGGGAAAGGACCAAATATGAAAATCAATGGAAAATAAAGAGACAAGGGGAGGTAATTAATAATTATAAATAAGCAAAGCAAATACGTAAATCGGGCTAGATGGAAAATGTGCTTATTATATATGCTTAGAGAGGTGTGCAAGGT
This sequence comes from Octopus bimaculoides, assembly GCF_001194135.2. NCBI lineage: Eukaryota > Metazoa > Mollusca > Cephalopoda > Octopoda > Octopodidae > Octopus > Octopus bimaculoides. Next base: position 111,762,802 of record NC_068986.1, read on the forward strand.
GTAAAGTAAAAAATATATATTAAATAATAAGGTAGATGGATTTATAACTAAAATATTAAAACATTCTACCAAAAATAGGAAGAAAAAATAAAATATTTAATTAATAAAATGCTGGAAGAATAGAGGGAACAATGTTTAATTTAATGTTAGGTAGGTATAATAAAATCTATAATTATAGTTTATATATATATATATATATATATAAATATATA
>NC_068986.1:111763126-111766709 GCF_001194135.2 Octopus bimaculoides
ATATATATATATATATATATATATATATATAGGTGATGATACGACCAAATATAGTTTGAATTGTAAAGCCTATTAATCAGAAAATAATGTAAAGGTTAGCTATAAAAATATAGTTATGAATAGACAAGTGTATATTTTAATTAATAATAGTTGCAAGATATACTGTAAACATAGTACCACATGAATATGGAGTATATAATAATATATAGTTATTAAATTAATAAGCCAAGCAATATGAATCAGAGAAGGTAAAATACAAATATTTATATAAATAAATGTATATACATGGTAAGTGATAAATATAATGGAGGAATCATAAAGGGTTAAAGAGAGTAAAGTGAGAAAAAAAGGGGTTAATAAGCTATCAAACAATTTAAAATTTAAACATGCATGTATGTATAAAGAATAAGAAAAATAATAGCTTAAATTACTAATAAATACTATATGCTAGTATTAAAATTAAAATCAAAATATGAGCATTTATACTGGAGAGATATTGCTTTTATCTCCAAACAGATTAAAATATAAATGCAGAGATGAGTCAATGTAGATGTATATGAAATATCTAAAATCTTTAAATTAAATTTTGTCCAATAGTTAATTATCGTTATTAGTCTAGCTCAATAAGAAATTTGTGGTTAAATGTAATAATTTATAATTCTTTATTCGTGTATTTATTATTCTCTCTTTATCTATTTTCACTCTTTACTCTATTTTATTATTTTTTTTTACTTTATTCATGTTTTTATTTATAATTTTTATGTACCCTAACATTAAGTTAATATTCTTATTGGTCTTTTAACCATTTCGATATTTATAATAAGTAGTAGATTGCCTGAATGTCTCCCACCTTAATTAAATATTATTAATTATACACACTGGAATTAAACTCTACATACTAATTTTATATTGATTTTATAAGGATACACATAATATCACAATAATTCATTTTAACCACTTATATCTACATGGGCTTTCCTATACTTAATATTCCAGATGAATATCTTGCAATATTCATACTTTACAATTCCAGTATGCACAACCTTACTCCCCTTCTCAGGACTCTACTATTTTTTATACTATGTTCTTTATGTATAAATTATCTCAGTTAACGGGTTGCAACCGTTTACTCAACAGTCAGGAATTGTAAACCTATTTTGTTTATTTTTACCTACCTCTGAAGAGATTTGACTGTCAAATAATTTTAAAGTTAATTAATTAATTTTCTGAAGTTCTGGAATTGAAACAGCTGTAAGGGATGTGTGTTACTTTCGTAATTAATAAATAATAATTTATCAATTACCTCTTATTTTCTCATCTTATAATACATACATATATATATATATATATATATATATGTACGTGTGTGTGTGTGTGTGTGTATGTATGTGTGTGTGTGTGTGTGTGTGTATACGTGTGCTTATTTGGGTGCTGTGTCTGATCATTCCAACATCGCTTAGATATCGTTGCCGGTCTTTTACGACTACGTAATCCTGCAGGTTGGTAAATAGAGCATTAGAATAAAAGCCAGTCATTATAAAAAAAAGCAGTGCAAAGTACTGGAGTCGTCGTTCTTGAACAACCGATTCAAAATGGTCCTCCAACATGTACGCAATCCAATGACGATAACAAGTAAATGAGAGGAGAAAATGCTGATAGGTGCAAATCTCACTTCTATAGCTTCCGATCAAGACTTATTGGATCGTGTTGCTTCTCCCATCAATCATTGAACTAAACCTTATACATGACCTTAAATACATTTTTATTATTATTGATGATGATGTTGTTGGTTCTTAGCACTAATTACTGGTTACCTAATGATAACAACAGCAACATGCTTTATTGAATATTATTTATTTGGAAATTTTACAAAGAAAATCTATTTCAAACATTCTCACAAATAGCACTTTCTTAGATAATTTTAAAAGGAAGTGATTCGTGTGAAATATTTCGTGTGAAACATATTTTTCGCCATTAATAAATTGCTTAAGGCGGTGAGCTGGCAGAAACTTTAGCACGCCGGACGAAATGCTTCGCGGTATTTCGTCTCACTTTACGTTCTGAGTTCAAATCCCGCCGATGTCAACTTTGCCTTTCATCCTCTCGTGATTGATAGATTAAGTACCAGTTGCGTACTGGAGTCGGTCTAATCGATTGGCCCCCTCTCCAACAATTCCGGCCTTGCATGACATTTCTTAACGTTGTTCTTGAAATGTCTGCTTTTATAACACTCATGTTTTGGCATGGTTTTGGATCACTTTAGTTTTATTTGTGGTCACTCCCTACCACAGACATATTGGTGGCTGTCGTTGTTAGGGATGAGGAAAATGATGATCTTGATGACGACGGTGATGATGAGGATGAGATGGAGGGATGGAGGGGCATAATCAGTATAATGATGATCATTATGATGAGGGGGAGGAGTTGGTGGCACATTGGAGAATATCGACGACAGCTACGACGACGAGGATAAAGATGCTGCTGCTGCTGATGTGATGATGATGTTATTGTTGTTAATGCTGTTATTTCTGCAGGCGTCAGGCTGTCCTAAAATCTAAAGCCTGCTAGCACTCAATCATCCTTTCACTCAATAAGACGGTTGATATGTTTGTTTTTTAATGGGATTTATTTTCTCAATACGTCCTTAAGAATGGTATAGTGTGTTCCCATTCATTTCTGTATATTCCAAGCATAAAAGACAGCAGTTTCTTGCTATTATTACAGTAATCCCTCGCCATATCGCGGTACAGCTATCATTTTTTCAGTACGTCGCGGATTTTTTTCGCTGTTATATGTAAATTATATCACGGACTCCTCAGTATATTCGGGTTTCTGATGCCGATAGATAATTATATCTTTTGAGATTTTAATCATTTCTGTGGCATATTTTGAAACCCGCGATAACCGAGGGATTACTGCAATACCTTGTGCATTATGGAAAACCGGCAGAATCGGTCGCACGCCGGGCGAAGTGCTTAACAACATTTCTTCTTTCTTCACATTCTTCGTTCAAATTCTGCAGTTGTCGACTTTGCATTCATCCTCTCGGGATCGATAAAACAAGTACTCTTCATACGCCCTCCGCGAAGTTGTTGGCTTTGTGCCAAAATTTGAAATCATTATTCCTGCCATTGTGCTTGTGCTCATTGTAATTGCTCCTGTCGTTAATTACCAGTCAATTTCTGGTCAAGACAAACCTCAAATGAAAACGTTACATAAGATACTGAAATAACATTTCCTGATATATCGGAATTTGGCGATATATTGGTCCTCAATATGTAATGCATTATTGAATTTCATATACGCCGTCCTTGAAAATTTCATCATGTTAAACCAGTAATGTCTACACATATTTTCTCCCTCCGTTCTTCCTTCTCTCCCTCCGTTCTTCCTTCTCTCCCTCTCATACTTTTCTGTCGAGGATCACAAGTTTGAAACTTGGAAAGTTTTGCCATTTTTCCCGCGCATTAAACTAGAACACCTGCTTCTTTCTTCTTCTCCAGTCTTCTTTTGTTTTCTGTAAATTTGAACTATATATATGTGTGTGTGTGTGTAGATAGATAGATATCGATATATATATATA
>NC_068986.1:111766903-111769636 GCF_001194135.2 Octopus bimaculoides
TATGTGTGTGTGTGTATGTGTGTGTGTGTGTGTGTGTGTGTGTGTGTGTGTGTATTTAGATAGATAGAAATGGATGTATATTCACCAGGGTTTGTTTCAGAAGTCTTTTTTTTTTTGTTTTTTGCAATAAAGAAAAACTGATTTCTAATATAGAAACAAGGCTGTTAAATTGTAAATAATTTCAAAGGGAAAGAATCGTTTGCAAGTCGGTTGAAATGATGAGCAGTATTTCGTCTGTCTTCACGTTTCGGAGTCGATATAATAAGAACCAGTCGAACACTGGAGTCGATGTAAACGACTCAAACTACATTCGCAATTGCTGGCCTTGTGCAAAAAACTTGAAAGCAACAATGAGAACGTTGAATAGTTGTATTTGTTATGTGAATGCAATGACCTATGCAATCATGTAGATACCTTTAGTTATTTAGGAACTCTTAGTTACTGTTAGTTACTTAATTACTTTTAGTGTAGTCTTTCTTCCTTCCACAACTACTTTGTCGAGGAAAACTCAAGGACCAGCCTCTGGTTGAGCCAGGAATCAGGTAAAAAACACGTTTACAATCTATCGAAGCTAAAAGTGCGAAGTAGTGAATCTATATTTTAAACGTAACTGCCCTGTCTCCTCCTATGTGTTTGTTCATAATCATAAAAACAGCTGTGAATCTAGAAAGCGTTTTGTAGCCAAGCTTTCTCTAGTTACATATAAAACATATCTTCGTAAACATTTAGCCTCTTTACACAGTCATATTATTTGTAAATCCATTCATAATTTGCAGTTTTACATTCAAATCATTTTCGATTAGTAGATTCAAGATGGACAACGTGGAAAAGACTGCAATATTTGATTGCAATGTCAGATCCGGTGAGTGAGTATTAAATTTTCATGTTTCAATTTTCTTGAAACGATAACAAAATTCCCTTCAAATTGCACACTATTATCTAAAAAAAAGAAATGGAAAATGCATTAGACAATGTGTTTCCTGATATAGAAAATTACCGGATGACGACGTTTAGAAATTCTCTGAAAATAGAGCTGCACGATCAAATGTGAGCCGAGTCTACACAAAAACAACAATAACAAAAACAACAATAACAAAAATAACAATAACAAAAACAACAATAACAAAAATAACAGTTTCCTTAATTATTTTTGGATTTCCGATTGATTCAGTCATATCAGAAGAATATTCAATATTATAATGAATTTCAGATGTATGAAAGCCTATCTCATAATATAGAAGTTATTTTGAAATGCCTGAAAGAGTACGTTCGTGTATGCGTGTATAGCATGTTCGTGTGTATAATATCTATGCGTGTGTTTATCGTGGTCTTGTTTGTCATGAGTCGTTTCATAGAACAGATTTTGATTTTTGATGTAGTTTAACCCTAGAGCTGCCGTGGATGATAGTCATTTCAGTCATGTTGAATCCTTTTCTATTCCTTTCTTCAGAGATCATCCAGGATCCTATCGTTGAAAGATGGGCTTTTTGTAAAGAACGGAGGAGGGAATTGATTAAAGGTAGCTGATATTTCTATCACATTGACTGTCCCTGTAGAAGATCCAATCTTGGAGATGGCATGCTTGTGTTGGTTTTTGCGTGAATATTTATGTGTGTTTATATGTGACTTTATTTTTGTAAGAATACATTCTTTTGCTTGTATCTTCGCAGAAGTATCTAATAAAGAGCCATAACAGCTATGTGAGAGAAACAGCATATGACGTTATTTGTATTCCTTTGAAAGATTTCAATCTATGGAAGTTAGCCAAAAGCTCAGATTGTGTAGATGCGTGCATAGACGAACGGTTACTGACGATAGCATTAGTAGTGATGCCGTTGTTGTTTCCGTTAATGTTGTTCTATATGATGAGTGTAATTATATTTTCTATTGTTGTTGTTGTGATGTTAGTGACGATCTTAGGGGAGGAGTAAAGCAGTCAGAAAATGATAAACAAAGAAGAAAAGGCAGTTGAATCTGAAGTAGAGCCTAGATAACTATTTACCAGATTTCATCATGTGAGAGGCAAACATAAAATACCAGAATACAGAAATAGGTAGAAAGAGCGGAAATAGCAAAGGATATTTTGCATTCCAGACAGAAAACTCTCTCAACTTCACTCAGGAAGCAATTAGGCGACACGAAGAAGAAGAGCAAAATAGAATAGAAATATATCTAAAAAAAAAGAAAAAGACGCAACGAAAAGAAATAAGAAGAAACCGAAACAAATGGTGTGAATAGAATAGACGAAATAGAATTTGGGCCAAAACAACGGAATATATTTATAGCTGCTATAGAAACGGTATGGGAATGCAGGTGAAAACGAAGATTCGGCTCAAAGTCAAAGAGGTTAGGCAGTGGAGTAAAGAATTCTTTAGATTTAAAAATGGATCATCAACAAAAAAGACACGAAGGAAAGAAAGAAACGACGAAAGAAGAAAATAGAAAACTATCGCAGAACTTCAACAATATTGACCTAATCACCTCAATGAGAAACTCTGTGCTAAATCTCTGCCTAATAAATAACAAAAAGAAAAAGTATATTTATAAAGAAACAGTCATGAACATTACTCACACACAAACACACATCTATATATGTATGTACATATGTGTATGTATATATAAATATATATGTAGCTATATATATATACATATACACACGTACATCTCTTTCTCTCTCTCTCTCCTTCTCTCTCTCTCTCTCTTTCTCTCCCTCTCTCTCTCTCTCTCTCTCTC
>NC_068986.1:111769735-111771773 GCF_001194135.2 Octopus bimaculoides
TATATATATATATATATATATATGTATATACATACATATTTCTGTATATATAACATCATAAATGTGTGTTGTGAGTGTGCTGGGTTCGCGATTATAAAGAGTTGACTTCGATGAATAAACTGGACAGTGTGTTGTATCATTTCTTCTGAAATTTGTAACAGTAAAGTTTTCTCTCCTCACAGTAAAGATGCAGGCAGCAGGACTTTCTGTGGTGGCCTTATCGAAGCCAAAATATATGAGCTTCAACATTGACGCAAACACATTTCCTCTACAGTATGTATTATTAAAACAATTGTATAGGTCGTAAATATTTCGGTAGAAGACCATTTTTATAACGCCACTCTTTCAAATTCTCAGTGAAACCTCATTTGTTATACTCTGTTGTTATACTCTGTCTCAACATATTCTGAAACTCTACATCCTTCCACGGATTTGATTTGCTTTTTTCTGTTTATAGAAAATATAACCTCCTCCAATTTCACAGGGGAATTCTTTTATATTCCCTTGTGTTACGGATATACTGTAACTGTTCTGCACAACACTACACAGCCGACGAGACAGGCACCTTTCCTTAAGCAACGCCTGGTACGTCTGTGATGAGCAGTAACCATGATTACGGCTGGCAATAGTTTAAACGCTATCAGGAATAACTGGAAAAACAATGAACATAATAGTGATGCATATACAGTGCACGTTATAGCTGTTGATGAACTCCTTAATGGCAAACCATATGATTGCTGGTTCAAGTTAAAGCATCATGTGGTCCCTTATAAGTTCAAGAGCGCAAACAAAATAGAATAATCAATACTTTGTCACTCAACACGTGAGAAGGAGATCTACGAATATTTTACTGTTCAACTTCCAGATATTTTCAGCAGGATCAAGGTCACGCAATGTCGAGACATTTGAGTAGAATTAACGTGCTGGTGCCATCTTTTAAAGTAGTTAATTGTACCTTTAATATATTGGAATCGAGGAGGAGAGAAGCAAGGTTAAATTCTGTTGTTTTAGACCAGAGTAGGTTATGGGATAGAAAAATGCCGTCAGACATTTTATCCGATCATAAAGGATTCATTTAAATTTCTTCTCTCCAGATAGAATTAGCACTATCAAACACAAACTAACAAGAAAACATCAACACCAAGAAGAAGGAGAAGGGTAGGAGGAGGAGGAGGAGTACGTGAAGAAGAAGAAGAAGAAGAAGAAGAAGAAGAAGAAGAAGAAGAAGAAGAAGAAGAAGAAATGACCTCTGTTGGGATTGAAGGCAGAATTATTTCAAACAAATGTTTACACTTTCCGAGTCACTCTTCTCTGGAATATTGCTTTCAAAGCAACTTGTTATTCTTTTCTGTTCAGGTGAACCATCACAAATATTCCAAAGATTTGACTGAATGGAATAACTAGTTTCCTTCTTTAGAAAAACGGTATACGTGGACATCGTCACTGGACATGGAGTAAAAAGTCTGCAAATACCCCTCCCACCGAACAAAACCAAAGTATCATTCATTTCGAAAGGAAGAGCAGAGTTTTTAATTATTGAGAAACAATAATCAAAATAAAAGTAATACGAACGCCTTTGATCCATTATTCTCCCGAAGACAAAACCTGTGACTAAAAAACAACAACAATATCGAACAGTCTCTTCTTTAGATATCATTTCAGTTTGCATCAGTCACCGTTGGGGAATATCTTTTCAGTTATTCCCTTGAATATATCGAACTGCAAACTACGATGCAAAAGAAATCTATCTTGTACAGAGACAAGGCGAACGCTGTCCCATTGGATTTAAATTCATACACCACGGACTGGTAATACAATTTTAGCTGTCAGCTCGATATTTTGCTCCTACAAAAGTAATGTAGAAATTATTGATTTGTAATTAAATTTTAATGAAACCGTTTTCAAAAAACGTTATCATTGTGCTTCGTATAATTACATACGAACATATAAATACCTGCGTTCACACAAAGACAGACATTCGCATATATTCACATTAATATATGTGTCCGTATATGTACGTATAAATGCAACCATACAT
>NC_068986.1:111772226-111773300 GCF_001194135.2 Octopus bimaculoides
ATATATATATACATACACATACACAATTATATATATTATTTACAGACACATAAACACACTACACACGCACACATCTATATATACATTAAACGTAATCTTAATTGTAAATATTAACTAGCGTCAAGACGGACTTTCTGATAAAGAAATAAAAACAGATTTTTGAATATATGACGCGAAGAAATTGAAAGCAAGAACAAAAGCACAAGGAAAAGAAAGCAAAAAACAAAAGGAAAAAGAAGCAATGATATTTAATTTAACCAAAAAATATATTGGTTAATATGAACAAATGTTAAATGAATAAAAATATTTAAAAAATGAATTGACTCGCAAAATATATATAAATTCTGTGAAAAATAACATCGAAAAATATGTCTGAGTAAAGCTTTCTTAATGGATCGCAAACACAAAGATTTGCAAATCCGATTATTGTTTAGAAATGATGAAGTGAAGAAGGAAGAGAATGAAGAATATAATTGATTAGAAGAATGAAAATAAGACAGAATGCTGTAATGCGAGGAAATTAGGAATGAGAAATGAAGGGGTGTATTAGGGAAACACGGAGGAAAAAAAGAGGTGAAATACATAAGAGTCGATAAGAAAAGAATATGAATGACAGAGAAATCGACCATCAACATGAATGATGATGGCAAGAATATATTTCAAATATGACACTCGTATGATTGTATGGAAACGTGGATATGTTAAGTTTGTATGATAACTTGCAGGACGTTATGCGAACGTTCTGCAATTCCACAACTACAAGTGTGGAATGGCAGAAGTGGAAAGACAGTGGCGGTCATGAATTTCTTAATGTAGCTACCATTTCTAACTATCCTCGTTTCATCATCTAAAGATCTCATGCAGCTAGTATTAAGATACTAGGGGCAGACAGTTAAATTCAAGTTACTGGCCATTACGTCATTATTGACAAACATGAATACTCATATAGATTCATGAAAATATGGATGCATTCATATTTGCATACAGAGTACGATACGTATACATTTAAGAATACATAGGGTTTTTATGTCATTGATGTCATTTTTTCAATGCATATATATATATATATATATA
>NC_068986.1:111774476-111776129 GCF_001194135.2 Octopus bimaculoides
ATATATATATATATATATATATATATATATACGTATGTATGTATGTATGTATGTATGTGTTTGTGTGTCTGTGTTTGTCTCCCACTATCGCTTGGTAACCGATATTGGTGTGTTTACGTCCCCGTCATATAGCGAGCAGTTCGGCAAAAGAACCGATAGATAGAGTACTAGGCTTATAAGGAATCAGTCCTGGGTTCAATTTGTTCGACTAAAGGCTTTGCTCCAGCATGGCCGCAATCAAATGACTGAAATAAGAAGAATAAAAGAATATGTGTGTGTGTGTGCGTGTGTGTGTGTGTGTGCGTCTGTGTAGGTATATATGCATTTACGTATATATATACTTACAATAATTCACACACCCGTGTATGCGTATATTCTAATATATTGATGGAGATTCTAGTTAGTGTGAACATCATTGATGGCCTTTATAATTTCTGGTTTATTCTTGGTTAAATTCAAACCAGAAGAGGGCAGTATAAAAACGTACTTGTTTCTGACTCTATTGATAAAAATATGTTCGGCAAACATGAAAATTATGCAATAGATATAATACATGATAAAATATAATTTACATCATTACAAGTAAATATATGCATACTGATATAGACAGAAAAAATTATGACAATATGGATGCATTCATATTTACATACATAATAAGATGTATATATATTTAAAAATACATACGGTTTTTACGTTATCCATGTCATTATTTTCAATGAATATATATATATATAATCAATTAGTACATTTATCAGCATATAACTCCGATCCCTGCGCCAATCACAAATAAATGAAAATACGCTTTTCTCGTCATAATATATTAAATTGTTACTAATAGCAAAATCTTAATGTTAATTTCTGTAAGTAGAGCGTAGTAGTAGTAAAGGTATACGCACAGATACGAAGTACTCTGATTTACCGTCATTGTGGTTCTTTTATTATGGTTCTCCGTAATGAGGTCACCAAAACCTACATGACCTGTGACCGTGAAGTGCAGTCTGTATCTGCCAACTGACTAAGGTTGCATTATATTCCACTTATTGTTAGAAAAATGGTTAATTGCGCAGATAGTATCTAGAGAATATACATATATTCATTTTGATACGTATCCATTGATATTCATATATGTTCGACGTGTTATACTAAATTGATTAGTTTCTCTTATTATATATATATAAGAGCACGCATGTGGATAGATAGAAAGATAAATGATGAGAAGAGAAGCCGCTCAATAAAATATATTTTCATTGCGGTTTCAATATGTCGGTATATTGAGTTGGAGGCATCTCGAACAGAATAAGCAAATACTACAATTACATTAAACACAGGTGTAAACATTTAAATATAAAAATCGAGAAACATTAGAAATAACCATTGAAAAACATTAGCAATTGAAAGTTGAAGTCTTTCCTATGGTATCTGCAGGTTATATAGAAAGCATCCATTGCAATATCATTACGTACATTCTTAACAACAAAAACATTATATTGAGTTTGTGCATATATTCACACACGCACGCACAAACACACGCGCATACACATATACACGCGCACACAGACACACACATGCACATACAGGGGAACATAGAACATATATAGTATGTACATCCATTTATATATATATATATATATATATATATATATATATATATAT
>NC_068986.1:111776649-111781649 GCF_001194135.2 Octopus bimaculoides
ATATATATATATATATATATATAGATATATATACATATATATATATATATGTATGTGCATATTCGCGCATACACACACGCTTGCATACACATGTATTCCTATTTTGTATATCAGCGCATAATTGCAAGCATTTTCCGACGTACGACTTTTTATATGCACACATATACAAATGTGTTTGTATCTATATATGTGTGCGTGTGTGTGTGCGTGTGCCCATCACACTATCTTGGATGCTATCGGAAATCAGGAAAATATTTAACATTCCACTGTATCGACTGTGAACATACCTATCTCTTTCTCCCTCTTTCTCCACGTCTCCTCCCTCACTCCCTCCTTCTCTCTCTCATGCAGTATCTGGAGATTTTTTCTTTTCTTTTTCAGAAATCTAAAGGCACCATAAGTCCATCATTTAAAGAAAGTTCCATCAGCTTTGCCAGAATATTTACAGCTACTTGTAAACGTAAATTCAGTATCTATAAGCTCGTTCTCTCTCTTTTCTAACCCATTTCTCTCTTTTCCTAACCCATATCTCTCCCTCTCAAACACGCATACTTAGCGCGCGAGGACGCGCGTGCTTTCACACGTATGCATGTGCGTGTTTGTGTGTGTATGTGCGTCCGTGTGCGTATGACAAAACCTTTTAAATAAGAAAGAAACAGCTGAATCGGTGAAATGTCGCCACAGGAAATAGTATTTTAGAATGCTGTTAGTTACTTGTAAAACTTAATTCGTTATAAATCAAGAGATATGAAATGGACAATGTGATCAGTATAAACATCTTACAGCTTTGATGCGAGGAAACAGCTAGAATCTTTTCCTTAAATGCTCAATGTTTATTCCGCCCCTCAGAATATAAAAATGCATGCGATGTAAGCAATTCCATCCGTATGACATAGAAAAGAACATCGACAAGTTTTCTCCACCATTCACGTCTCTGACTATCTTTTCTGCTTCTCTGGCTTTCATGGCTGTGAATTCTCATCGATGCCGCTGTAACTATGCTGTTTCTCTACACAGAGATTTTGACCAACACAAATTCATTTTTAACTACGGGAAGAAAGATTCCATACTAGTCTGTTCTCTATCTTTCATTTGACCATCCGCCATGGCAGTACTAATAGCTTGCAATCCGCTGCCATGGCTCTCAGATTTCTTCAAGCATACAAGACACAACACCCCAACAACACCTGATAAATGAAATGCATGCACATGCTATACATCTTTTATCTTTCGCCGCCTTTAGGCCGATGCTGACGTGACACTAGGGTACTGTCTTTTAAGATTTATAAGTGATCTTCCAGAATTTTTTCTGGTGAAGTAGCAAATTTACCAAAGCCACGTCTCTTTGTGCCTCCAATCGCAATAGGGATTCACCTGGTATCACAGATAAAATATCTCCATATTATCTACACTTCGCAATTGTCTGAGATCGTTTGGCTTAATTTTGAATAACTGTGAGACATTAGAACAGAAACTATTAAAGCATTGCGTCTTCTTTTTTGTTTTGAGAAAACAAAATCCTTGGTACTTTGCTCTACCGCCCCTTTCGGTATTTGGTATAGTATTCAATTCCAAAGTTGGGTGCTAGACATTCCAGGATCGAGTGAATCTTCATTGTGTAGTGATATTGGATAGCTTCGAGGTCGGCTGTTGATTTAAGGATTCGGGCAACCAAACTTGAGAACACTAATCTAGGCGACTGCAAAAAAATTGTTCTACATAAGAGTTGGAGGATATTCTTTTTTCTGGTTATGAACGATCTCATATTGCATCTAGCCATTCATGTGCAGTGTTGCTGTTTTGTTAATATGCATAGAATATTACATCATTACAGATATGGATTTCCAAATGAACCACCAACTCTGATTCTGGGATAGTCCTACCTATTGGTCTTGTGTATTCCGATTGTAGTCCGCCTGAGGTAGGATAGGAGAGTGCTTGGAACTTCTCAGTATTGAACTGCATGTTGTTTTCATCAGCCCACGTGTATATTACATTCAGGTCTTCCTGCAGTTCCAAGAAATCAACAATGTGTTCGATTCCCTGTGGTCCATTTGTACCATTAGCATAGCTGGTGAGAGTGACTGAATGTATGGCTGCGGTGAAATCTGAGATAGCCACCACAAACAAACATTAGTGGCCCTAGTACACGTCCCTGAGAGGCACCGCTGCTAACTGATATCATCCCAGAGAAATAACCGTTGATTGCAACTGTCTGACTTCTGCCTTTTTATGAAGTCATGCAGCCACACTCCTAGATTTCCAGCGATAATAAGGTAACGCAGTTTGTAAGATATGACTAATGCTCAATATTGAAGAAGGCCTTGGCAAAGTCGAGATATATCCCATTCACATCTGAGTGCTTGAATTGTATTTTGAGTAACGAGTCATACATACGTACGTACATACATATATAAATATATACATGCATACACACACATACATATGCATATATATACCTACATGCATACATATACATGTATAACTTATACAAAATTCAGTGATCGCAGTAAGTTAACAAATTATAGACGTGTTCCTGTAATTTAACAGAAATGATGGCACAAACTTTGGATCTTGTTCAAAACGGGGGCACCAGTTTTCATTTATGTTTTATGTAGTGTTTTTGGTACCGAAAGACTTTCAAACTTCGTATACTTATCTATTTTGTGTTATAGAACACAGAAATTTTTTTGTATTCGGATTTATTTCATGTAAAAAATTGTCTTATTTCGATAATTTCAACCAATCACTGACAAGTATTCAGCTGTTTACACTTACTCCTTTGGCACTTTAAGCAGTGTAAAGCGTATTTAATCTCCATTACTCCTGACATTTTGCAGAGGCAACACACGTGTGTTCGTTTTCCCTAACCCTAACCCTAACCCAAACCCTAACCCTAATTGACTTGCTCGTTCCCTCAAAAACCATGCCTTGTGCCTCTAATTGAAAGGTTTATTAGCTACTGCCAATATGCTTCAGCCATTTTTTGACAAGGAAATAATAATTTTATCACCGCCGAGAATCGTTTGTTTACGTAGTCAGCACTTAATGTATACGGCTGAATGGACGTCAGTCATTGGTTGAAATTACAGAAATACGACAACTTTAACATGGAATAACTTGCGATGTACGTTTTTTTGTTAAGAAGACTAAGAGAAAAAGATGTTTTATATGACACATTCTACCAGTGTCCCAAGTTTCAAAGCGTTTCGTTAAGAAAATACTGGTGACCCCGTTTTGAACAAGATCCCAAACTCTTGATGAAATCACATAATCTCGATACCTCATCAGTGGATGGATAGATAGATAGATAGATAGATAAGAGTATCTGTTCAGGTAATCACTTATTTTACATAGAGTAAGTATTTCAAGAGTTAAGAAAGATTATGTTGATAATTTAAAGAGGCAATTTGTTCTTTACCTATCTCTGTGTGTGTACACAGCATTTCTATTAAATTTCGTTGAAAGAGTGTATTCCTATCTTCAGCAGCTGAAATAGTTGTTTTATGGTAGAGCCAATATTAATGACGATTGTGAAGTAATAAAATCATAAAATTTATTGAAAGTACATTTTAGACAATCAATATATTTTAGATCACATCTAATTAAATAACTTAAAAGAGAAATCTAATGATAGAAATTTAGAAGGAAGGCATTTTCGTGGAAATATGTGAGTAAATATATGTACCAAATGATAATGTACAATTGTATATAAGACATATTTATGATAAACATAGACATCCCTGGGGGAGGATATGACAAGGTAGCATATACCATGTTTACGCTATCTATTTTGGGTGTATATGCAGTCGCTCTAGATAGACACACTACATCGGTAGTCCTAGGGAAACTTGCTGGATATGACGGCTGCAAAGACAAAGGAGTCACTGATTTTAGCTGAAAAAAGTACTGGAGCAATGTCAAGTAAAATCTAACCGCAGGGACCACGGACCCCCTCATAATATAGATGAGTTGTTCTCATATAAGGAAGTTAATAAATAATTGTAATCTACTTTAAAGTTTAAAGTTTCGTAAATTCTTATGAATTGTGAGTGGCAAAATGTATGGTGTTTGTTATAAAAAATGTCAAAGGCTTATAAAAACATAACGAAAGGATTTCATTAAAATTCAGTAAATGATCTCGTAAAACATATTTATGCATGGTGCATGAGAAGGAGCTAGTATATATATATATATATATATATATATATATATATATATATATGTACATAACATTTTGAAATAACCTGAATGTGATTGTCCCACTAATTGAAATATAGAGTTTTCGTAGAAGTGTTTAGAATAACACTATATTAATACTATAGAAAATTAATGTGTTATAATGTCTCGATTGTAAAAGTTAAGATAAAACTGAAGATGTATAGAAGTTAATGATTTTATAGAAATGCATATAAAATTAGATGGGAGAGCTGTAGCATTTCATATCTTTACGTTCGATACAATAAATGGGAACTAATAATAAAATATATTGATACGGGAATAACAGTTTAGTTTACAGATGATAGTAGTGACGAACACCAATAATAATTACTCTGATTACGAGAGTAAAATTATATTAGTTCATTACTCAGAATTAACTGTTAGTAGATATAAAGTTTTATTAAGTTACTAAGGGTGGATAATGAAGGGAGGCTGTGATATATTAAAATAAATATTTTCGGCTGGATGAAATATTTAATTGAGAACGTAAGCAAGTGTTAAGATTTTAAGAATTTAAGTTATAGCAAGGGAAAATATATTTTATCTAAATGAAAATAAATGAAAAGGTTGACTATGGCAAATGGAATTAAGAAAACAATTAGTGCGAACATTAAAAAGCAGTAAAGTTTTATGGAATTAGTAAGGACATAATATCGTAGGTTTTATAAATGAAAGAAAAAAACTAGTTGATCGTAAGAGTATTATTCTATGTAATGAAAAGTTATATTAGACGTTATGATGACTACGATACTGATATTTATGTGTTCATATAGCAAACA
>NC_068986.1:111783171-111791104 GCF_001194135.2 Octopus bimaculoides
ATATATATATATATATATATATATATATATATATATATATATACTATATACCATTAATTATATAACGCAGTCTTGTTATTTTCATACGATGTAGAAGTGTTTTCAGGTTTTAATTTTAAAAATAATTACGTTTGGAGAAATTATTTTCAGATTTTCTTCTCAAATATAGGAGTATTTCTACAAAATATCTTATTCATTCAGCGGTACTGAGAGATATTGCCACGGAATTGCAAATTAATGTTTATTTAAATAAATTTATACATGTCATTTACATATAAATGACATGTATAAATATTTTAATTTATATCCAGAAGTAATATCGGAAAATTAATAAATGCATTCATTCCATATATGTATTTCATACATTCTGTCATCAGGGCAATAATACATGATAAGTGAAAAGCATTTTCAATTTTACAACGTTTACCTTCATACTTACGAATTTTAATCGAATAATATGCAACAAATATAGTTGTAGATAAATGAAATGCTTATTTACAAAACATTTAATCCTACAAATAATTCATTTCGATTTATACGAACAATTACTATCACAAAATTGATAAAGAATTCTTGTGGAAAAATAAATTATATATATTTTGTTGTGCTTGCGTTAGACGCAATGTCAGCAAAAAAGCATACCATAACGTTAGGAAATAGGAAATTCTATGTTCATAAACTCAGGCTTTGTACAGGCAAAACATATCCAACCATTGTGTTATACATAACTGCATAAAAGTTTTATTTGCATGCAAGTTAATTCCACGAATAATTTATTTGGACAAACATATAATTAAAATTACAAAATTATCAAATAAATGCAGCTGGCAAATTGCAAATCCCTTTTCTATATTTTGCATTGTTACCATTATCATATAAACAACAATAAAAAATGAATTTTGTAATCTGACAATTGTTCCCGATATAAAAGCCTGCAGTTGCTAGGAGAACAAAATCCAACAACGTATAATTGAATGAAATATCATTTTTGAAATGTGAATTTTTCCACTATTAAATTCAATAAACAATTTAAAGAAGGTACAGAAGCTTTTCTAAAATAAACTGCTTGATCTTGTTGTAGAAATAGTTATTTCCTACTGGTAGGAAGAATGTCAGCAGTGGTCGATCCCATTTACTTTCAAAATAATTCAAGCCACAATCACTCACATCCTTCTCAGGTGGAGAATATCTTTCACTAAATTTATTCAATGAAAGCTTGCATTTTAATTCTGAACTCCTGAACATTGTGTGATGAAAATTTCATTTCCATTCCAAAACATCCCAGGCACGACGTAGAGCAATTATCTTTTGGTTCGCTATCTTGCTCATAAATATAACTTACTGAACATATATAAATCCAATATTTATTTTATTTTAACACAATTGAATGACAAATGTTGGTTTGACTTAACGTGACACAGAGTGTGACAAAACTGGCCCTTCTAAATACTGGTACAATAGAAACGGGAAGACAGAGTGAGAGAAAACTTTGGTGAAAGAATACAGCAGGGTTCGCCAACACCTGCTGCTGGAGCCTCGTGGAGCTTTCGGTGTTCTCGCTCAATCTAGGAATCAAACCCGCCCGGTCTAGGAATCAAACCCGCGATCCAACGACTGCAAATTCATTGCTCTAACCACTGGACCATTATGCCTACGTGGCTCACTAGCGATAAAACAAAAGAGAAATGATGACCACTAGATAAATTGATGTCAAGGATGCATCGTGCATGTAATCTGTCCTATTTAGGTTGCTGTTAACAGCGACCGAAACTTCCATTAAGTTCCTTCTTGTGCCATAAAATGTAAGACACATTTAATGAAGCAGCCATAAATATATGGAATGCGTTTGAAATTATTTGAAAATAATCAGGACTTGAAATTTCTGCACGCAGACCTGATTGGATAGACAAATTTTAGTCGAAAAAAGAGTAAATTCAACGAAACAAAAAAAGGAAACACAATTATAATAATCACTTGAATTGTTATATGTTTACAGAGGCAGATAGGCATCGACAACTAGCAAGCCATGCTACACCAGACAGATGAGCAATGACTCAGAAACTAGTCTCTGGATGCTGGCTTTGCTGGGTGGAGGTGCTTATCTCCCCCTTTGTAAACATAAGGACACAGGAAATGTGTCAAGGCCGACAGGGGCACATATACATTTATATATGTAAAGAATATCCTCTAGGAGCTGATACCAAATTTCGTTATTGTGCGTTATCCTCTTCAGCCCCTGAACTTATTGTCACAAAATCTGTTCTTTCCTGAAAGTATTTCTACAAATACAGCCAGGATAGTATTGTAAGTAACTAAAAACACAGTTCCCCTTAGAATATATAACGTTGTTCCCTAACACAATATTTCGGTTCAGTGAGAAAGGAAACTCAAAATTCATTCTTCTAGTTCGTCTGGAAACTAAAGAACAAATAAGAACTATACAGAAACTAAAATGGAAGAGCGCCAAAATGTTTACAAGAGGTGACGAAACTGCGGAATATTTCTGTAAGAAAATATCAGTTGTGGAAAGCTTTTGCTAATAATATCAATTAACCGATAGATCAATAATATCAATTAACCGTAGTTCAGAGCTGTTATTTCATTTCCTTCATAGAAGTTTATTTCTATTTAACTTCCGGGTGACTGAATATCCAGGTAAACTGTTGTAAATTTGTACATTTCGTGGGGTTGTTGACTTGAAGAAGCCTAATTCGGACAACTTCTTCATTGACACCACAGTAAACTAATCATATTCAACCTTCAGCATATTCAAGCACATTATTCTTACTTCTTACGAGAATTACTCTCCCGTTTGCATCTGAGACGTATCTCCATATATTGCACATACTCCATATAGAGCAATTCCTAGAATCTGGTCGACCAGGCGATGGAGATCAACTGCTTTATTTTTACCTGCTCACTCTTGGTCTCCCAACACTCCCGTGTATCGAAGAGGCTGGTCAACAATAGCCTTAGTCGGGGCCAACATTTCATCCTTTTGGAAGGCCCCCACATCCAGCGCGCTCGAACATGCTGCATTCTCCTCATACTTACGCTCGCAGAGCTCCACCCATGACGCAGGCTCAAAGTGTCTATGCGACCGGGTAATCTCGAAACTTATCAAGAAAGATGTTTTGGCGTCTATGAGAGTAGTCGCCTGTGAAAACACCGTCCTCTTCTATACAAAAGACATCGTGGCTGCCTCCGACTCAGAGTTCCTGAGCCAACCGCAGACCTCAGGCCCATATACACACCCGCACTTCAGGCGCTATACGTCGCCTCCAAGAGAGACAACCTCTCTGCTCTGAGGTCTTTCGCTACCAGTAGATCCGTAGTTGTTGCCTGTCTCCGACGCAGTCACCTCAAAATCTTGCTTTCTTCACTCACTGCCGAGATGGGCGCCGCCTGCAATTACGGCTCTCATTAACACATTTATTTACAGTGCCTTGGGTACTTGATCCCGAGGCTTTTTTTTTAAACCCACCTAAATCTCAGGAAGAAGGACGTGGGTATACGTCCCATCGCTGTGGCAATGTCTTCTGAAAACTTGCAGCCAAAATAATCTGCAGCTTCGCCTCACCTAAATTATGCGAGGAACCCAGCATTGTACAGATGGGGTCAGAGTAGTCAACGGGTGTAAGAAATAATTACCTATGCCGCTAGACTGTCTTTCAAATATTGCCCTTCAGCAGATATTCAGGGACTACAAACAACTCATTGTCAAGCTTGACGGGAAAAACGCTTTCAACCGTCTGTGCCGTGATCCCTTGCTGCAGACTTGCTTCTGGTGTGCTTTGTAATCCTATCCGCTGGCTTACCCGCATGCCATGGCGTAGATAAGATCTTACCATATTCGAATGGCGTTCTATAGGGCGATCCATTAGGCCCCTTCATATTCTCTCTCGCAGTGAACGGCATTATTCATAGGATTACGGATTCTATAAACAGCTGGTTCGTGGACGATACGATGATAGGTTGGTCAGTAGGGAGTATCTGTCACGATCTCTGGTCAGTGATTCCCTCTCTAGCGACAACCGGCCTCAGTTTAACTCGTCCAAGTTAGAGTTCATCGAAGCTAACTACGACGCAGAGGGCTTTGCAGCCTCCGTCTCAGAGGTACGTAAATTACTTCACTAGGAACAAGTGACCTCAAAAGAGGACGTCCTTATCATTAGTTCACCGATCCTCCCTCCTTCCCTTCACTCCACACTGTGGTGTAAGCTTAACCATCTTCAAAGATTGAGTGACAAACTGAATGCGATCGACGCTCACCGAGTACAGTTCCTGTTAAGGGACTGCTTCTCCATTCCGAAGCTATTGTATACCCTCGGCAGTGCACTTTAGTGCATTGACATGACCAGCACCGTCCGATATGTTTCCGTCCAGCGGCCGAGCTTCACAGCGAATCTTGGCCTAATGCGAGGCCATTGTTTGCAACACGTATCCAGCTTCATACCGACTGTCTGCTAATCAGTGTTTCTCTGAGGTTGGCTTCTAGATTCGTAAACCTCATGAATGATGCTGCTGATCCACTGTAGATGCACCCACTGTCACGCCGTCATAGTGATGGCCTCCTTCCACGCTATGTCGCCCTTCACAAGACCATGAATTATGACGTAGACGTCGCAGACTTAGTTTCCCAGCTTGAACCAATGGTTCTCGACCGAGAGGATGGTACAATACCGGCCGGTATGCAACTATTCCTGTTCCGTGGTGCAAGGCCCTCTATATGTTATGTTATGCTATGAGACCTTCTCCAGCGACAAGTTGCTGTGGTTAGCCACCAGCCCAGACTCCGCTTCTCGTAAGGTAAGAAAAGCAAAATTAGATAGGCTCTGTATCGTTATGTATATATTGCTAGCGCTGTCTATCATCGAAAAGGCCAGAACAGACTGAATTCACAGGATCTAGAAGTCAGAGCGACTGAAGTAGTGGTGAATGTCTACATCTCACAATAACTATGATGCTTTTTTTTGTTTTTATGCACAATCATTTGAGTGTTTTCTGTCCTGGTAAATATTGTGGTGTTTGTATGTTCTAACGCAACATCCACATTAAAGTGGTGAATATTTTACCATTGGCTATTAATGCTGCCTCTGCCGTTCTCTCTTGCTTTCTCTCTCTGAATACACACTCACATATACACACACATATGTGCGTGGGCGTATGTGTATGCGTGTTTGTGAGTATGTGTCTACGTATGTGTGTGCGCAGTAGACACGTATATCGGTGTGAGTTGGAACCACAGTGTATTTGTATATGTCTGTATATATCGATATTTTAAAATGTATTTATTTATTTTTGACATTTATATGAAAATCATAGCGGGAGTTGACAATCTTTTTCAATAAATCTCCGCCAAGTGATAGAGTTCCAATTGTGAATGTTAACAAAGAACCACGTAGAGTTGTCAAGAGACGTGAAGAAGCGAAGCGGAAACATCGTCGAGATTTCTCCTTGAGATTTATGAAAGAATCATGGTATTAACAGCACGGAAGTATGACGTGCTGTTCAACAGTCAACGTCTTTCAGCTAGGTAACTATAGTTACATTAAATGGCAAGTGGTTTCCTTTATTATCATCATCATCATCATCATCATCATCGTTGTCATCATCATCATCACCATCGTCATCATCGTTATCATGATCGTTATCATCATCAATATCATCATCATCATCGTTGTTGTTCTTAGTAGTAGTAGTAGTAGTAGTAGTAGTAGTAGTAGTAGTAGTAGTAGTAGTAGTAGTAGTAGTAGTGGTAGTAGTACGAAAGTGATAAACTGGCAGAAATGATAGTGATTCGGACTAAGCAGTTAGCGGCATTTCATCCGCGTTCCCTTCCAAGTTCAGATGCAGCTGAGGTCGACTTCACCTTTCATTCTGTCGGAACTGATAGACTGATTATCATCTGAATAGCAGGGCGACTTATCGATTGACCACTGGCGCTACAATTGCTGGCTTGGAACCAAAATTAAAAATGTATTATTAATACAGGCGTTGATATATCAGAATCGTTAGCGCGACGGACAAAATGCTGTGATGTATATCTTCTCATTCATCATGAACTGAGATCAAATTTTCCCGAGATTCATTTCACTTTCAAACCTCAAGTACTGGGACCGGTGTAATTCAAGTGCCTCCATTTCACCAAATCTAGCATGATCAGCAAACAAGAATCACCTTAATCTGCTGGATGTGGACAGCTGACACTTTCCATCATGCCCAGCCAAATAAGCTGAGCTTTCACAATATAATAATAATAATAATAATAATAATAATAATAATAATGCGCGAAAGCCACTTTCATAAGAGGCAAACTAGTATGCTCTGCGGATATCCACATAGATACAAAAGCAAGAATCCGAGCACTGGACCAAGAAGAAGCATATAAATACATTGGCATAGACGAAAGTAACGGCATAAATCATTCAGCAATGAAAGAGAAGATTAGAAAAGAGTACTACAGGAGTACTACAGAAGAGTACTGTTATTGACAAATTTCGGAACTCAACGCTGCAAACAAAATAGAAGCCATTAAAACTCTTGCAGTACCAATCGTAGCTTACAATTTCAACATAATCAACTGGCAAATGAGCGAAATAGAGAAGCTAGGCCCCAAGACCAGAAAACTACTAGCTATCGCTCGAATGAACCGCCCAAAGCGGACGTGAACATGATTTATTTACCGAGAAGCATGGGAGGAAGAGGACTAACTCAATTAGAATTATCTTACAAAACCACCACTGTAGGATTAAATACTTATCTTGAGCTGTCGAAAGATCCTCTCATGAAGCTTGTGCACCAGCATGATAAAGTAAAGAAGCTATACTCGGTATACAAAGAATCTGTACAGTTTAAGAAACAACTGATGACAGAAGAACCTAGGATGAAGGCGAGTGAGAAAGTAATCCAGTTTGGTAAATGAGTTAAGGAAGACATGAAAAAACAAGCCCAGAAGAAGAGTAAAGGAGAATGGCTAGAAAACCGATGCGTGGCCGATTCCCATGTAGAGTGAACAAACCAGACGTAGAAAAACGAAACACTCATGTATGGATGAAGAGTTAATGACTGAAGGCTGAAACTGAAGGTTTTATCATAGCAGCACAAGATCAAAGCTTTAAGACCAGGGCTTACTACAACAAAATAATGAACGATGGCACTGACCCAAAATGCTGAATGCGTCATGAGCAGCATGAAACAGTGGACTACATCTTAACTGGATGCACAGCGCTTGCAAAAACCGAATATATTCATAGACACGATAGAGTAGTGCAATATATCCATTGGAAGATATGTAAACATTACCAGCTTCCAACTTCAGAAAGATGGTACCAGCAAAAACCTGAAACTGTGACCGAAAAAAGATGATGTAACAGTACTATGGGACATGCCAATCAACACCGATATAGAGACAATGTCACGACAAAAAACAGTCCTCCATACTCTACCAACATGCCAAACACCGACATGGAGGCATACTGGGTTAACTTGACATCCGCATTTTATCGAAGCACCCGAACGAAGGACCCAACACTCAGAAAAATACAGGAGTACGTTCTCATAAATCAAACATCCCCAGTACCAAATAGGAAATATAGGTAGAAGGTAGTCATACCCCAATACCCACAGTCTAAAGGCACTAAAAGTCTAATAAGGCACTAAAATATATATATATATATATATATATATATATATATATGTGTGTGTGTGTGTGTGTGTGTGTGTGTTCATGCAAACGTGCATGACTTGGTTGCAAGGGTGTTGCACTCGTGATTGCGAGGTCATGGGTTCGATTTCCAGACCGGGCTCTGCGTTGTGTTCTTGAGCAAAACACTTTATTTCACGTTGTTCTGCAATCATTTCGTCATCTGACATGTAGCACACATTGCACCTGTAGAGGGAAAAGTCGATTTGATGGAGTGAGTCAGCTTAT
>NC_068986.1:111791466-111804596 GCF_001194135.2 Octopus bimaculoides
ATGTAGATATACAGTTGAAATTTACAGAAAAAAATGAAAGACGAAGAGAAGAGTATACACAACATCCAGATATATTTGTTTGATACTCGGAAATGTGAGAAAGTCTTTTACGTTTCGGGCCTGCGCTCTTCAACAGAAAGGAACACGAGGTGGATGAACTAATCAGATACATTAAATATTTTAAATGCATTAAAGATATCAGTTATATTTAATGTAATTAATATATTTAATATAATTGGTGTACTTAATTTGTTTATCCGCATAATTGCTTCCATGCCCACTCAACGTGATCAGCTCTGATAGCGTTTCTTTATCTTGTGGTATGATGCCCTGTTATGACATCGGAGTCTAATTTTGAATTCAAGTGTCTTCTATACGGAGAATATCGAAGACGTATAACGATCATATCTGGTACAGAAAGATGTCTGCAAGTGTGGCATAAATGTCGACTCTTGCTTGATAAATGGCAAGCAATGGCAGACAAACAATTCTATGGAAATCCCAAGTGTCCAACAAATAACGATGCGAAGAACACAACTTTCATAATATTTGGTTACAAGAAAGATTATTCGAAAGAAGCTCAGCGAAAATTTGCATCCCACATTCACATGTATCAGAATTTTCTGCATCCACTAAGCAACAGAGTCGACAGGATGAGAATAGAGTTTGATTTATTTCTGTTTCTACTTGTCACCATCACCCACGTTGCAACTCGACCCTGTATTCTACGTGAGTATCAGGAGAAAATGCCAGACATGTAAAGAATTTGTATCGCCTTCTTCAAGTATGTATTTTCTCCAGGTTTGTTTTTCAAACAATTAGAAACCTTTTTTTATTATTCATATTTTCTAGAACTCTTTATTTCTTGAGCACCATCTACAGGGGAATCTAAACTACTTGTTCTGATATTGGAAACTATATTCTATTCTATCTTCGTCTGTGTTCCATGTTTGTGTATAGGTATACGTTTCACTACATGTTTCCGTATTAAACAGACATGATACGTCTGCTATTTCCATTATTAAAAAATTATGCATAGAAATGATGTCGATGTATCGATAGAAGTTTTATTTGCATCGTTGAATTTAATGTCGGATTTTAACACGATGTTGTTTTGCGTTAAAGGCACTTGGTCTGGTGGATAGAATGTTTCAATCAAGATCATGGTTTCGATTCTCGAACCAGGCGATGCATTGTGTTTCTCCAGTCCACTCAGCTGTAACTGTCGGGACCTTGCCACGGACTGGCGTCCAGGTGAAAGGGAACATAGCGATCGCGGTTACTTATGCGCTTAGAGAAACCGTGTAACCGACCCTACACGTATTAGGAGTCGAAACAATAACACCAGCTTTGAAGAAGATATTGTTTTCTTGACTGTTTTAACAAGGGTGGGTCATTATACCAGTTATAAACATAAGCACTGGTTATATTTCAATTCTTTGTATCTATCTATTTGACCACTTAACGAATTAACTGTTTGAATCGTTTGGCCTTCCATTAATTTCTCGTCATTTTCCACTGTACATATTACGTTGAGCATGTCGACCATAAAACTGATAGATATCGTGTATTTGCCTTGATACACTTTCATTTCCTCTGTTGTCATTTACACAGACGGCATCATAGAGAAATAATTCTTTGTTACTCCACATTTTTGCTAGCCTAATTGGTCAGCAAAATCGTTCTTTTGACGCTGAGTGCTCTTCTTTATGTATTTATAGTGTTCATGCAATGCGTTTTGCTTTGGCTGCGGTGACGTTGGCGAACAGACGAATTTCGTCTAAAACGGACTGATTGTATACATCATTAGTTTTCTGCAACAAATTTCCGAACTCCTTAGATGACTGTTAACTCTAATTGCCATTGTATATTGTTTGACAGTAATACATAATTGTTTAAAGATCAAGTGTGTTGGTGAATTTATTTGAGATATTATGATACTGTTAAGTTTGTTTTCTATTTGTACATTTACTTTTCTCTAGATAAGTGCTCGGGTGAATTTTACTTTAATGTAGGGGAAATAAAAGACTCTTATTTGTGTTTATCACCGTTATTACTTTAGTCATTTCAACTTTTTATTGGATATTTTGTTTCTTAATCGTTCTTATCAATTTGATTTTGTCGTTGAGTAAATTGTTAATATTTGTAATATATCATTTCTTACAGTAGGTTACCACTCTATTATCTGTCACATTGATATATGAAGACATTGTCGATGTTTTTAGAAATCATGCAGAGTTTGTTTAAATTTCCTGCTCTGTATTTCTTTCTTTTTGTCCGTGTATTTTTTTTTATTATGTTTATCACAGACTCTACCACACTGTCTGTTATATTAATGATTCTTATAGCTGACAATTTTTAAGCTTTGGTAGAATTGTTTGATTTGAAGTTTTTCTCATATTTTGGTTATATTTTGGTTATATTTCTGATTTAATGAATTTCGAACGGAGTCAAAAAAATGCAATTTGGTCTTGGATAAGAGTTATGACAAGCTGGCGCGAAATTCTTTCAATGAAGAACGTGTTTGATTTATTGCGTAATTTCTCGTTTATCGTCACAAGGGGTGCGCATATTATTAATAGAAGAGTTTATAGTATACAATAATTGTTCCTTAGAAAATCAAATGCATAGATTATAGAATATACAAACACATCCCAAATGTCATAAAACAAAACGCATTACTCGAAACTATTAACTAATACCAATAGTACACATAAAATATTAACAACGTATAGCATATTATCAATAACCCACCAGGAACATATAAATCTATGAGAAATCTGTTAATATCGAATGTAATTTATAAGTTCGATTGACAATACGATGGCTGTAAACTGCACAGCTGGTGTAGAGGCTACAAAGTTGACTCTCCCCGGGAAAGTGATCCGGAATCTATTACAAGGAAAAATTGCAACAAACTACATTACACATAAATGGTTAAAGCAGCTCGCGAAATAAAACATTGTACAGTGTTTATATATTCTAGAAAAATCTACACAAAAAGAGATGATTATTCATGGTAACAATGTCCATAACACAACATAGCGCCTTTCTCAGTTACTTCAGGAGGGAAGGGAGAACTCATGATCACACAAAGGGGCTTCAAAGCTAATGGAAAAGAGGGAGAAAGATATCCTCAAGCCAGAGACTAGCCCAAATTCTTACAACAAAGTGGACCCATAAAGTAAAAACGTAGGGAATATACACGGAGCACAAGGTAACGGCAGTTGTCACGTTACGAACACAACATGGTTTAAATTCAAAATTCAGTGGCTATCAATAAACGCATATTGCCCCGTCTGCCGACAGTGTGGTGAGAAAGAGGTTACAAAATTTAGTTTGGAAGAAACTAATAAATTTGATAATGTATTTGGTGTAAAATAATATCTCAGATAATTCTAAAAAATAACTAAATAAATTGGTAAATTAGAAAACAGTCCGGCTCTGAGTCTGTAAACGAATACAGACGTACGGACGCACACATACATTAAAACATTTATATTAATATACAGGCGTTACTGTGACCTTTGGGATCATCAATCAGGCTGCAGTCAATCTGATAGACACCCACACACGTATACATATATTTAGATCTACACGAGTATGTATGTGTTTATATTTGTATGTGTGTGTGTTTTGATACATATTCATAAATAAATGCATATAAAGGCTATATACAGCTAGCTAGATAGATAGAAAAATAGATATAGATATATAGATATATGCGTGTGTAGATTGTGTATGTATATATTTATAAACGCTACTTAAATACATAGCAAATTTTATTGTTTAAAGGTATCAAACCCAGACATATGCGAAGACAATTTACGCTGAATATCTCATAAAATAAATTGTATTATTGTTGAAGTAAACTTACAATAAATACTATATAGATATCATTGTAAATTATTATTATTACAATTATATTTATTATTATTGTTGTTGTTGATGCTGTTCTTGTTTTTGCTTTTGGTGTTCTGGTAGATTTTTTTTTTTTACTTTTGTTATTATTAATATTTCGTTGTTATTAATATTATTATTATTAACATTATTATTATTGTTATTATGTTTTTGTTTTCGTATTTTCTAATGTCTCATAAATGATGTCTAGCAAGAAGACATCGCTTTTATTTGATGAGACATCTGTTTGTCTGTATCATTAATTTTGCCTGCCAGCTGATGTAACATTTACCTCGCAAGATGGGACATAGTTCAATCACTAACTTAGCCATAATTAATCTTCTCTTCTTACCAATATACAATGACAACATATAGTTTTAGTTATATTTTAACATTAGGAAAAAACACACACATATATAAACAATCACTTTTATATTTGTATATATACGTCCATATATACATATATATAAGAGTGTGTGTTAGTGTACTTTTACATTTCTAAATGTTTAGGGAAACATACATATACACATCTGTATATATACACATCTGTATATACGCAGGCACACACACAGAGCCGGACCCACATACCGACACATACATACAAACGAATGTGAGGACAAATGGAAGAAATTGCCACTCAACCCATTTGGCTACAAAATATAGGATTTAATAACTATTGGATGCGATTTGAGGAAAATTATCAGGTTCGTAGTACCTTACAAATGATATAGGTTTGTTTTTCGAGCCTACAAAAAGTTGGGTTGCATTGAGCAGAAACAAACTATTAGAATTAGGTGATCTTGAACCTAATATTAACCAACCACTCGAACTCCTTTCGCAGTATTTCGGTTGAAAAAATTCTCCTCTCAGACAACGACATGATACTCTGCAATTTTAATTTCTGGCATATCAAAACCAAACAAGTCTGTCACTTATAGAAGTTCAAAACACGCTCCTATGAAATCCACGAACGCAAAAAGAAACCGGCTCCCTAAAAAGGAGCTTCGGATTTATCCCATCCTCACAAAGCTTTGAGCTTTGTGCACATACTACAAACGATTATATCTATTTTTGTTAGTCTTGTTATTAAAGTATTTTGGATTTGACTGTCAAAATTTACCACTGAGACTTAAGCATATTATTCCTTCATTCTAAACATGACGTGAAACTGACCAAGCTGTACAACTGCGTAAATCTTTAGAAGGACCGCACACATCAAGGTAATCCTTTACACCGTCATTTACATCTATCATTCTGATTCAATATAGGTCATATACGCAGACTCAAATAAGCTACTATTATTACCAATGCTTGCTCTTCATGTGCTTGTGGACATATCAAGCTAAATTGCACCTCCCTCCTTTTTTCTTGTGCGTTCAACACCATTTAAACGTGAAGTTACACGTTCTGTATCTAATTTACGTATTATATACTTGCCGTTGTAATTAATTTGCTTCTTATTCAGTGTTTCTAGCGAAGGGTCAGGAAATTATTATTGTGGAATAAATTTAAATAGAGTTTTATGTAGTATCGAAAATTAGTTCATCATATAAAACGTTAGAAAATAACGAAGATTTGCTGAAAATGTACAATTATAATTAATACTTCGATGTAATTATTATTTAAACACGCGACAGAATAATTAATTAAGCAAGATAACATAAACCAAAATGATTAATTCGATTTCCGTAAAGATATCTGTATGTATCCAACGCATTGTTACTTGCTACAGAATACATTAAAAGTTTTAATTTCTCATGCTAACACATGTCTGCCAATGAAATTATCAGAGTTTCGGTATCGACACGATATTAGTTTCTTTTTATATTAGACTTAATTAAGCTTTACACCCTAATGATCGTAGATATAAAAAATAGATTATTATGCGCGGAATATATGCATTCTTGCTGAGGAATAAACTTGATTGCAATCAACCAGCCCAGGCTTGTGTTGGTGTCAAGTAACTTTAGATTGTTAGTGAAATAGGAATTTACCTAATAATTTATGTCGTTCTTAGAACTCAGGAAACTAAATTGATATTATCCATGTTTGGTCGTACGACATGCGAGTAATAATAGCCGAACATATCTACAAATCTTGAGGTAAATATTTAAGAACTGGTGCGCTGGTGGACGTGACAAGAAAAAAAACTTTGGTGTTGGTCGCAGTTGGAATGCTGATTAGGCAGACATCAATTATATATTTTTCGTTAACTCTTTGGATGTTCATACTCCTATGCCCAACAGCGATAGTTAATTCCCCGCCTCATTCTCCCCCACCACTCTCTCTCTTTCTTCTGATCCATTTTATGCAGATGCGTCGAGCGAAGCACTAAATTATCCCTTGAATGTTTCAAGTTAAAACAAATTCAAATACACTGACAATATAAATCAACGTTGTCAATTATATTAATATTTCATCTACCGATTTTTTTTTTTTTTTAGCTGAAAACAATCATCAGTTTATTCCCACGAATATTTTATAGATATATTTATTACACCATAATTTGAAATGGCGGCAAATTCTGCATTTTGATTCATGCCAAATTTTTATGCCGTACATTTTCTGTTGTGTGTTTGTGACTGCAAGTAGGGCAGGAACATATTTGAAATAGTATAAAATCTATAAATTAGGATGTGCCGTTTTGTCCTTTTGAATAATGGAGAAAATAGGTACGTATTATGTAATACGTCTATAATATTGGTTTCAAATTTTGGAGCGAAACCAGCAGGTTTGAGGTTTAGACGATTAAACTCAACAGCTTGACAAATACTTATGTTATGGCCGCCAAAAGGATGAAATGCAAAGTCGACCTCAGCAGAACTTGATCTCAGAACATAAAAACGGACAAAATGCCGCTAAGCGGGCTTCCTAATGATTCTGCCAACTGGTCACCTTTAACCCCACTATAATATTTCACTACAAATATTTGACATAATCTAACTATAAACACAATCTAGTAAATATTAATAATGTTATCAAAACTCTAATATTTGACCCCTGTTAAAATTACATCTTGGACTATTAATATTAATACAATGGTTGGCGGCAAACTGGCAGAACCACTAGCAATCCCTCGAAAAATTCTTAACGACATTTCGTCCCTACGTTGGATTTTCAAATTTCACCGAAGTCGTCTTTTCTTTTAATTTTTTTTTTTTTCAGGATTGATAAAATAAGTACCAGTCAAGGTAAACGACTTACCTATTTCCTGATGATGCTGGCGTTGTTCCAAAATTTCAGACCAATATTAATATTGAGACTTATAAGAACCACACGCGCACATTAAAGCGAAAGGTTTTGTGAAATCTCCTACTACTTGAAGTAAGTGGATGGCAAGCGATATATGTATTCAGTACAAATGAGGCTATAGAAAATGTAAATTGAATCCAGATATAGAATAATTACAGAGATTAATTAAATTTATATTGGCAGCGGTATTCAATAATTGACGAACATTGAATTGGAAAATCCATTATCTACCTGCCGATAGTAGGTTGGTTTCAATCCGATCAGCTGGTTAATGAGCTGGAATTTCAGCGTCAAAAAGAGTTAATCGAAATACGATGAAATCTGAAATGAGACATGAATGGTATGTTCCACAAGTTGGATTAAGTAGTTAACAAGTGTGAATCGAGCATATAGGAGATTATATTTATAATCCACAAGTTAAAGTAAGGCATAATTCGAATAAACAAGTAACTTCAGACACACACACAAACATATATATATATATATATATATATATATTTAGTGAGAATTTACAAAATAGAAAAAAAAGATGAACAACAGTTACAACAAACAGATGTGTTAGTTTAACGCTAAGGAAGTGAAAGGTTCAAACGCCGTGGTGTAGTGGAGCGACATCTCATCCAAGGAAGAGTCTAGTGTAATACATGGGTAGGAGAGGTGCAGCTGAAGTGTAGGAGTCTGAGTGTAGGAGAGTAGAAAGTCCAGGTAGAGAAGAAATGTATGTGTGTGTGTCTATATTGTATACGTGCATATATGTGTGTGTGTTTCTGTGTGTGTTTGTGTCATTGCATAGAAAATACCTGCAATATCTCTGCTCGACATCACGAACATGGTCTTTGTGAAGAAAATATTACTCCACCGGAAAAGGGGCAAAAATATCCAATTTCCTGACAAACTCTACTTTGCAATGGCAATAAATATGGCACGTGTCAATCATTGCAAATGGTTGGTTTAAATCTCACATAGCAAGTGTTCTCCCATGGTCAACATTATGTTGGATGCTCCCGTGTTGGCCGGCTACAAGGCTATACCATTGTGTATCAGAAGGGAAAACGAAAAATGTTGCCAACAAAGAAGCGCTCCACTGAAAAGACGGCATTTCTTCACATCTTCCAAATCACCCCAGTCATCTGCCGCCTCAAAAGCTTCGTACTTGCCGTGCCAGCCAACGTAAGTCAATGACACACAACTTCACTCATTCACTCTATCTCTCTTTCTCACCCTCTTTCTCTCTCACATACACATCCACACACACGCACACACACACACACACATGCACGTCCATTTCATATATCTTTCAATTTCTGCTCGCTGCAAGTAAAATTTTTACGGATACAGCTGCTTACAAAAATTGGGATAAATGTATAATTTCTTTCTATGTTCATAATTAAATAAATGTTTCAATGGTTATACAGACGTGCAATAGAATAGCTCTCAGAAACAGACTACGTACAAATTCTTTCTTCACAACTCCTGAAGTCATTTTCTGACAGGAGGTTGATTAAATCTTCAAACGGCTAGAGGCTCCAATCAAAACAGGGAACCCGAAATGATAAGGTTGAGAAATACTGTTATAGATTATGCCTAACCGAAAACGATCACAGCCACATCATCCAAACAGGCCGGGTAAAACCGGGTTTAGCTGCTAGTATAAAATAAACCTGAAGCAACCGAACACTAAATATATAGTGCATATCTTTTTATTGGCTAAACTGGCAATATGACCATCCCAAATACAACAATACATACATATATATATATATATATATATATAGGTGACTGTTGCAGCAGGGAATATATCTTTGATAAGCTAGTTGTCTGTAAATTTTTCTACTATTCCGTCTTGTTCTAAGTTTTCCTTCATTTTAATTAGGGTGAGGCTCATAAAAAGTTGTAAAGGGGTTTTACAGAATTATGTTGTTATTTCTCATAAAATACATTGGTATTACGTGAATGATCTTGTTTGGGATACTATAAGTGGCAAGGATAATAACTAAGGCTTTGAAGTTTAGGGCGGTTCTGATGCGTATAAAATGTTAAAATAATTCTCATGAGCTCGATTACTTCACACTGATCTCGGTTGCCGTGGAATGAAAGAGAAAGACAGTAAAAACCACCACCAAGACTTTTACACATAGCAGCTGAAAATAATGAAACGATACGTTTTGACTGTAACAATACTCATCAAATTTGCAATTGGTCCCACAAATCTATTATTATTCGACAAGCATTGTAGTCATTAAGAAACATTGTTAAATATGTGTATATGTGTGTGCGTGAGTGCGTGTGGACGTGCGTGCATATGTGTGTATCAGTGTCATTCTGTAGAGGTACAGTGTACCTGTCATTCTGTAGAGGATAGTGTACCTGTCATTCTGTAGACGTACAGAAACTACATACGTTTCTGTTTACAGTAAACATTTGTCTATGGTAGAGGTACGCGTATAAAAAATTCAAAACGCTAAGAATTCATACATTTAAATAAGTCAAAGTCATCTGCAGATTATGGAATTATATCATACAATAATTTTGTGTGAAGATTGCATTCATATATTATGAAACATTCCTGCTGCCAGATAATGAACTATTCTCCATGTCCAAAAGCCGCTGAAGATAAATACTCCAAGGAGTAAATTATTGGAATAACCATTGTCTATTGACTGTCATAGGAGCTGTTCGCGAATGTAATGAGTTGAACGCCAACTGGGCCGTTGCTACAATAACAGCGCTAGGTGTGCTACGTGTGCTACGTGTGCTACGTGTGCTACGTGTGCTACGTGTGCTACGTGTGCTACGTGTGCTACGTGTGCTACGTGTGCTACGTGTGCTACGTGTGCTACGTGTGCTCTTTGATAGCATTACGCTATCAGCGAGTGACATAAATTGACAAAATCAGTGGATAGTTGTTCATATTGCCTTATTTCCACGTGTATGAACAGAGTTTTACTGATGACCATTGAAAGATATTAATGACAGAAATTCATCGTTTCTATAGATTAATCAGATGAAGACGACTAAATGTAACACTTCCAGAATACAGCAAAAGCTAGTTGGTGGTTTCTTGCGAACGAATAGGGCTTGATATGGACGTCATATCAAACTGTCACTTGTGACCCAGAAAAGACATGAAAAGAGGAAGTCCCCCAACCAGCCCCAGCAGTATCAGGTTATTCTTATTTATAGATTAAAATAATATACAAGCAAATGCCTTGCAGAAGGATACAATTTTCAATATGATCCAGGTATTCAGCCTTCCATTGTGTGATCCTGTGCCGAATAATTCTAACCACCATGTCTTGTAATTCATATTTATAGATTATTATATGCTGTGTGGATTACTTATACTTTAGGTGAAATTTTTTGAAAATATGACTGAATTTCTATTTGCAGAAAGCGATTTAGTAGTAATTTTTACGAATCAAAGTTCTCCCAAAAATCGCTCTCAACACCTTAACAGGAGAAGAATTAAACAAATAATCTCCTCTTAGATTGTTAAACAAAGACGCGTCGCTCGTCGCTGGCAAGTGATAAATCATAGATTTCCTACTTGAAGTTTGTCATGGTGCCAATCAACACAAAAGATTAATTCTAAAACGAAACGGAAAATGTACAACTTCCACTCGCATAGAATTCATCTGTTATTTTTACTAAAGACAAAAATACACATTCTGAACACACATTGTAATTATTTGACTATATAGTTGGAGCATTATATACTTTATGGAAAGCGAAATATAGGACAATTGTAAATAATCTACCAAAATTGATAGTAATACATAAATTGGCTGCTTCAGTCTGTATTCGGAACTGTATTGAGCATTTAGAACTGTGTAGTTATTATCTCTTGTTCTACACTTATTTAACACGTCTTAACATTGAACATTTCCAGGCAGCCAATCAGAGCAATTATCGCCATACATTCAGAGAAAAACACAGCTGTTTTAGGTTACGGTATACCTTTTTTATTTGATTATAGAATGAACTACAATGTTTTGCACGAAATAGCTGCCATATATTTATCACAAAACACACACCTTTGTAGACAACGAGATATTTTATACCGCCTTAACATTGCTCAAACATGTGTTACCTACATGCAACGTAGATGCCACCAGTCAACCCTGAATTATTTCCATAAAAAGGAACATTCGGAGCAACATTTATTGCAGGTGGTTATACCTTCCTTGTTTCTTCTAACGGGAAAACAAATGATAACTTCGGTGCCACTAATATGAATAAAGCACCAATGGAACCCAGTTCATATGAATGGCCTTCGACTGAAGCAGGCATCGGCGCTCAAAGTTCAGTGGCTCACTACAATGGGGGATCCTTAATATAAAGAGAACTGTATCCTAAAGACCCAGAAACTATTTTAACTACCAACGACTGCTGATATGAACAGGGATATTGTGAGATCCATAATATAGTCGTGTTCACATACCTGGGACGGTGCTGTTTTTACGTTGCAGTTCTCTCAGTAAGCCATAGCTCTCTCTCCTAAGCCTGCTTTTGTTTCTACTCTGATCCTCGGGCTTAGCTCTACTCGTCCATCAATAAGTCAGGTACTATCCACGCCTAACCCATATTTTGTATTCTTGTCACTCGTAGTACGAATATTTCCCACAGTTCTGCACTCAACAATACCCTCTACTTACCCAGAATATCGGCCATTCGATATTGTAACCGTAGATATAAATCATGTGACATTCATGGCTGGAATTCATTTCATTATACACAACCCGATCAAAGCTGAACTGTGTCTAAACAACAACAATATTTTATGTTGATTACATGTAATTATTCATATCGCTAATGGCATATTCTAATCAATCTAAACCGAATCGAAATTTCAAATACATCAAAAGAGTGAGCTTAAAAAGTTAATTCGGCTGCTTCAGTTTCTACTATGTTATGAATGTTTAAGAAGTACTAGATTGCCTGAAACGAAATACATCATTTATTATTATTATTATTTTTTTTTTTTTTAGGAGTAAACCAGGGAAGCTTCATATGACCTTAATAGCTCGTAGAAGTATCACATAAATCTCATTAAATTCACAGCTGATACTATTAAATACTGTTGTAGTTGTGTAACCTCATGTCAATGGTGATTGACGAGTCCTGCGCAGTATTCCAGCTGTGAATATTCCATTTTTCTATTGGTATCTTGGAATAGACTGCAAATTGTCATTTCTTTATTTAATTAATATTTTTCATTAGTTCATTAATTTTTTGTAATTGTGGCACACGTTAGCAATTTTCAACGGAGATAATCAGTAGATTACATCATACCAAGTGCTTGACTGCTGATGCTTTATTTCGACCAAGGAATGATGACGGCGAATGAACCTCAGTGAAATTTGAACACAAAACACAAAAAATGAAGACCGGAAGAAATTGTGCCGAGTATTTTATCTGACGCACACACGATTTTGCTAGTTCGCTGCTTTATAGGATTATTTAATGAAGCTAAATATATGATAAATAGACGACATGTAAATACGTTAACAGTTTTTATTACTGTCCTTTACAATGCCCGTAGAATACTCCATTGGCCTGGGAATTATACATGAATGAAATGAGATATCCGTATAAGAAACGGTATTATATATACCTAGCACTTTATGTTGTTTTTACTCGTCCTTTGTCAAAGTATGCAGTTTCGTCGTGTTTGAGTTCTCTTTTATACCGGAAATATCATGTAGAGAGACAGTTTCCCTCCTGAAGCTCGGCACAGGCACACATAAGTACAATAAAAAAAAATACAAAAGAGTAAGGGACATATTCCCAAGAAATGTAGCCAAAGCTAATTAATTTTGAAAACTTATCTATTTTTGTCCACATATTCAAAATATTAGTTTTAACGTTTAATGCATTGATGAAATAAATGTTTATGAAATATATGTGTATGTGTGTGAGCATGTTTATGTATATATATTTACATGCGTGTCTATAGTGTACAATTCATACATATATAT
>NC_068986.1:111804765-111809745 GCF_001194135.2 Octopus bimaculoides
TATATATATATATATATATTTATAAGTTCTGCAGAAGTTATAAGGTGACGCATATGCACTCAGATCTGAGTTTACTGCATCTTATAACTGAAACAATCATAAGGCAATGGAGCGTATCGTAGGATATCCTGTTCTCTTGACACATTTTAATTACTGTATGTCTGTATACATAAACGAACGCGCGCACACACACACATACGTGTGTGTATGTGTGCTCGCACGTGCGTGTGTGTGTGTGTGTGTGTGTGCGTGTGCGTGCGTGCGTGAGTACATTGCATTTTCAAGTGCCCTGAAGAAGTTATAACCCCGAAATATAAAAATACAAGATATCCTTGGAAAGTTGTGTTCATTGGATTTTCGTAGTTTACTTTGTAACTTCTCGCATTATTCTGGCCTTATACAACAAATATTTTTAAAGTTACACACCAACAAGCTTCACCAAAACTACTCAACTTTAAATTACTTAAATGTGTTACATATGTATGTATGTATATAGTAAATTCCTCACTATTAGAGTTAAAGTCGAACAGCTGTCATGCTGATGAGGAATAATTAGACTGAAACTCGTGAAAACGTCTCTCACGTATCTCAAGACAATAAGCCTGTATTCTCACGAATCTTGTCATCATCCCCCTACCACAAATAGAGTAGTTCTTAATCGATCTGTATTAGTCATAATGCAAACTCTGGAGGCAGAGTTAGTTTTAATAAATCAGTAAGATATATCTCGTGGTTTTTAAATACCTCAACATGTCTCCGATGTTTAAGATAGATGCCACTAAGTCATTTCATAAATATTTGTACATATGGTATTGTACTTAACCACAAAATATCTATGTACGGTAACAGTGCTCACTGTGATGTAAATGACATTCTAGATATCAACTCATCGTGGTAGGATAACATAAACATAAGCACCAAATACAATTTAAGATATAAATCTCCCTCAGAGGCGGGTACTTGGTGTGGAGTGGGTATAAAAAGTGAACACAAATGGTGTGTATATAATTGATGTACATATATATTCTTTTATTCTTTCATGAATTCTACGCATAGTACTTATTCTATGAGTGACTTTTGCTGAACCGCTATGTTACGGGGGCTTAAAGACACGATCATCGGGTGCCAAGAATTGGTAGGGGGACAAAAACTGATGCACAAATACGCACACACACACACACACACACACACACATACACACACACACACACAAACACATATGTATATCTACGACGGGCGTCTTCCAGTTCTCCTACCAAATCCACGCACAAGGATTTGGTCGGCCTGTGGCTATAGACACTTGGCCAAGGTGCGGCGCAATGGGACTGAACCCGGAACCATGTGGTTGAGAAAACAAACACATCTAATTTTGTTGGATCTTAGAGAAGATAAGTTACAAATAATGGCGTGTAAATATAAGGTTGAAAACCTTTGATAGAAAAAAGTCGAAGTCTGACTGTAACATTTACAACATGCGTGTGTGGGTGTGTGTGTGTGTGTGTGTGTGTGTGTGTGAGTGTGTGTGTACGTGAATATATTAAACTTCTCATTTCGATAACAATAGCATATTTGAAATGAATTATGGTCATATATAGGGTGATGTTATGAACTACTATTTCCAGGACATCACATTGTGGCTGGTATCTCACTAACATCGACACCGTGTACAATTCCCGAAATATTTTTTTCCAAAAATAAAACACGATTGGTCGCAATATATCAGCGTTATTGCTATCAAATGCGAATCAAGAACCAAATCTAATATTTATTTTTTATATATTTATTTGTAGACAAATATTTATCTCGTTCTCCCCATCTACGTTTAGATGATTACCACACAATTTTTACCTTAGCACAACATCTAAATATTCTCATTGTTATGGAATCTTTCCAGTATTTACAATGCCAAAGACGTTAGCTGCAAACTGTCTTTTGAAATCGTTATTACTATTTGTATAATTTATCAAACGTTCTCGCTATCCAAAACGGAAGAAAGATAAATACAACAAACTAACCAGAAAATGATATTACACACACATCTGCCTACACACTCACTTACAGAGGCATATATATAAAGACGTATAGCACGGATACATAGCAGTTCAAACACACACACGTTTCTACATGAATTATATATATGTGTGTGTTTATGTGTATAAACACACCTACAAATATATATATGTATATATATACATATACATACATACACACACACACACATATATAGGGAAAGTATGTATGCATATATAAATAGATATATAGACATATGTATATATACATACATACATACACACACACACATACACACATACACACACACACATACACACACACACACACATATATATATATATATAAATATATGGGGAAGGGTGAACACATACAAATATGTGCACACTGTTATATACAGCAACCTATACGCGCATTTTCATCTATCTTGTGTGACTATATATGTGTATGTACATATATCAAGCATAGATACACACTAATATACGCACAGACACACACATACACAAAAGTACATGTGCATATATATATATTTATATATATATATATATATATATATATATATATATATATATATATATATATATATATATATATATATATATATATGTGTGTGTGTGTGTGTAGGTTTATATATGTAGGTGTATATGTGTTTGTGTATGCGTGTGTGTCTGTGTGTTTCTATGCGTATTTGTGTGTGTATAATATCGAATATATTTCTTTGCTGTGTGATTAATGATCATAATAACATATATTATAGTTCGTGAGCTTTCTCTCTATTGATTTAGACGTACAAATATTAAAGAAAAAACACATCGTGGTCAATATATCACAGCTTGTATGAGTAAAGTGGTGTTATATCAACATAAATCTTCAAATCTCTCTGTCAGTTAAACTGCAATAGAAAGAAAAATATGGAGATGTTGATAATGCGTTACGTTGTTAAAGGGAAGAAGAAGAGGAAGAAAGAAACCAAGAAAAGATGTATAATTCTCTTTTTCCCGGTTCTGGTAGTATGATGAATTTAATAAATGTGTGCTGCTCTGGCAGCGAAACTTGAAATTAATTAAAGTACCTAAATGATAAAATAAATCCTACTTCATCGTGCGCGCGTGTGCGAACACACACACACTTGCAAACACATGGAAATACACTAAGTTACCCACAACATATGATATATATATCTATATATATATATATATATATATATATATATATATATATATATATATATATATATATATATATATATATATATATATATATATATATATAACTATGCGTGTGTGCATGTGGGTGTGTGTGAGTGCATGTAAGGGCGAACGTAGGTGTGTATACATATATATATATATATGTATATATGTATGTACGTTAAACTAGAAAAGGAACAAATACTGTAGTAAAATTCAGGACACGGAAGATAAAAAGCAGATTTGAAATGTTACACATCAATTCTTGTAACAATCGAAATGAATATCTTGGCCGTATTGATTCGTTTAATATTGAATTTATGCGACTTTTCATATTGTCTACTAATTAATTAGTCATAATTTCAACTTTCTATGAACTCGTAAATTTAATTGCGTATAATCATGTAATATTTAGTCATGCAGATGTGGTTATACTACACTTTACCAATCAGATATTTACTGAGCATATTCAATCTTCTTCGCCTCTTAGTTTCTTTAACCTAAGTTAAATCGTTCTCTATGAGAGGATGTTGGTAGTAAGAAAATAAGCTTTCCTGAAAAAGAAGTAATATCTCCTGATACACAGTTATTGTTCCTGGAACTAAATACTAGATTACATTTCTTCAAGCATATTTATAAGATCGTTTCCAGCACTGAATGTTAGGTATTTTCGCTGGGTTATTATTTATGTAACGACGATATTTTCCATTGTATACTATAGCGAGAACAATAATTGCAACAACAAACCACAAATATCTGGGAGAGACTACGAAACTTCCTCACTGTTACACACTAAGTTCTACGACTCACAAATCCTTGTTGCATTTATTTTATTACGTATCCTTAGCTAATCCTTGCCATGGTTTGACTGCGCAATTATAGCAGCCATATACCTTGTCGTTTTCATCTTTGTTGTTCTTTTGTGCCCTGTTCTTTTTGATAGGGCCTTTCTACGATTAAATTCATTCCATCTGTTTCAGTTATCCCTCTTAGTGAAGCATTCTTTGCACTGTCTTCCGTATCCAATGTATATTTTACAATACGCAGGGATATGATATGATCTAAATTTAGCTACTAGAAATAGCAGCTACGTATCGGATTCTTCACTCACTTTTGATGCTCTCTCACTGGTAAGAGTCACAGATGCTCTAGTTGATATTCTGAAGCACTCTTTAGAGACGAACGCAATTATCATTTTACACTATCAATGTTACGCTCATATATATGCTCACACAAACAAAGCATATATGCACGTTCAAAAACGCATAGAAATGTATATTCGGAAGAACGCAGATACACTAACGGAACAAGAAGAAGAAAAAACAGGAAAATCGACAAATTGTGCTGCTATGAAAGATCCAATGACGAGATATCATATTGTCAGCGTTTTGTTTTAAGGACACAAAGTTGGTAAGAAAACATACTTACAAACACAACACATGTTCACACATGCACAACACATACATAAACTCATAGACAAATGCATCTACATTGATACACACAACACTAATTAACAAGATTGCCAGTTAAGTATCGCATCAAGAGTTTAAAACAAAATAGAAAATATAACCACAATTTAAACCGAAATAAAAATAAACCAATCAGATAAGCTAAAGAACATGAAATTCTTATCGCAAAACACTTTTCTCCAAGGGTCTGGCATCAGTTTAGTTGCAAAGACAGTGGATATAACTGCTAAAACAGCATACGCAGTTGAATAAATACATACATACATACATACATACATACATATATATATATACATATATATATATACATATAT
>NC_068986.1:111810528-111816576 GCF_001194135.2 Octopus bimaculoides
ATATATATATATATATATATATATATAAACATTTTATATATATATACGTGTGTATTTATGTACGTATTTAAACTGTCACCTACGTTTGAATATGAATAAACATACTGTTATCGCAGAACTTAGAGATTAAGCGAAAGATTTCTCTTTACTCAACAGGAGTGTTGGCTATGAGAGAAGCGAGACATACAATATGCACTTTATATTTCACACTGTGGCACTACATTCTTGGTTACTTCTTAATATATTATATGTGTTGCATATTTCCCACTTCAGTATTCACCAATCTGTCTTCCCCGCTACATTATATCCTTTCTTTGAGGTTCCACCGAATCACAGCTTACTGCACCTGCACACACGCACACACGCACGCACACACACACACACACATACACACACGCACACACATCATGTTGCTCACGCACACACATCACGTTGCTCACACACACACATCATGTTGCTCACGCACACACATCATGTTGCTCACGCACAAATCCTCTAAACGTAGACAGGTAAAAAAAAAAAAGTTGCAATTATATGCGATTCACCCAGAAAGTTGTATTACTCGCATACCCCAATATGGCTCTGGGGAATTATTTCAAAGATGCATGTTTCTATGGAATGGGCACCTCCTATAATATTCTTACTACGATAGCAACTTTGCAGCGTCTAGATACTT
The DNA here is from genome assembly GCF_001194135.2 of Octopus bimaculoides. Lineage (NCBI taxonomy): Eukaryota > Metazoa > Mollusca > Cephalopoda > Octopoda > Octopodidae > Octopus > Octopus bimaculoides. The sequence goes on from NC_068986.1 coordinate 111,811,205, forward strand.
TGTTTTTTTTTTCTTAAGAACCATTATGATAATGGTTAGCTGAAATTTTCTCCATTTCGTCACATAAATTGTTTCACAGATTTTAAACTGCCCTTCTCACCTTTCACAACCGAATAACTAAACCCAACTGGCTTATCTCCATCGGAAGCTCTGTACGTAGTCTTGGTGTACTTTGGCTCTGCTGATCTCCATATATCTATTTCGCTCGTATTTCTAAACTGATTTCTCCCAAAATGTGATTATAGAGTTCACAGTGATCTCACTGAAAGCTTTAACATATCACCAGGATATTTTCGATTCATGCTTGTATGATGTGATTTTTTGCATTACACGAATCAGATCGCTATCAATGGAATGAACTAAGATTTGTTACTCAGTTGTAAGTGATACTGGTTTGAGAATATGTCACTCTTCTCCAATTGATATCCCACAAATATCGACTGAAGAGTTGTTTGCCGCAAAAGATGATTGCAATAACGTTAGCTTCTTCAACACGTAAGACGTTCTATATTTTCTCCCCAACATTATACTGGAGTTGGAGTAATCGTTACGTTGTAAGGTAGCACCATCTTGCGCTCCATTCAATATGTATCGTTAAATCCTATTGGTCTACTTAGCCGTAGACAACGTATGTCCTAGTGATGAGCCAAAATTCAAAATATTCCAATATGAAGAGAAAGACACTTCTATCGGACTATGGCAGATTATCGTCGTAGATACTAAGAAATCTAGAAGCATACAAAGTTTCAGATATAAAAGCATGTATCTGCTGGTTTTACCACTTCCCCCTGTATATGAACAAACTTATTATGTCCTTTCAACACGAACATTAAAATCACCAAGTAGAACGATTTTAACCTCAATGATAATAGCAATTCAAAAAAATATTTGTATTTTCTCTTTCGCACCTACTAGTGTAGGACATGAACAATAATGGAAGTGAAAAGCTGATTATTTAAGAGAGAAATTTGAACATGAAAATAGTATTCACTAGCAGGAATTGTATTGTGTTCTTGCAGACATGAGTTTCAACGTCTTTGGTGCCAAGCTACATCGGCCCCTGTGCCTTTGCCTTGAACAATATTAGTGGCGTGGAGAGGGGTGATCGGCATGCATTGGAAACTGCTGGTCTTCCAGAAGTAAATTTGCTTGGACATGAACATCGGAGGGAACTTTCTAGGTTCAATCTCATGGTAATTCATGACCGACGGGGGTCCTTACTTTTGTAGCAGAAACTTATAAAAATATATAATTTTTTCGCAGAAATAGCTATCTGACAAAAACAGAAGGTAAGGGTCCGTGTTTCGTAGCTCTTAAGCTGTTCTTCTTTTTCGAATTAAACTCTATTTCACCATTCTCAATTAGCTATCAGCTGACCAACAAGGCACTCTCGGTTCAGCAGCACACACACGCACACACACACACACAGAAACATATGTACATCTACATATAGATCACGAGCTGTCTTTTTCCATAAAATCAACGAGATAATTTTTTTTTCAGGAGGTCAATGTAGGCATTTTAAAGTTAACACGTGACAAATCTATTCCACGTTCAGATCTCTTAGAAATTCTAAGATTCACCAATGTCTTACATTTCAAACTTAGGAAGTACATTTTGATGCAAGCCGAATCCCAGCCTGCAAGAGCTGTAATTTTGAATAACACTTTATTTTTCACTCCTTCACAAAGGAGACATGGATGTAGGCGCCAAGAACATATAATACAGTAATCAAACAATAAACGCCAATCCGGCATCAATAACAAACGTGATGGTTCGCAACTGAACGGATTGGAAATACATTAACTCCTTTTACTCTTATAAGCTCTTTAGCAAATTTCGATTTATAACATTGAGTAAAAAAGAAAACAAATAATATATAGAAAAAAAACAAAAAAAGTACTCAAGGAAAACAAACTAAAGACATCTGCATGAAATAATAGCTGGTGGACAACGCTGATCATCTTCGTTTCAACCATTCTATTTTTTATAATAAACCGCGCGATATTGTTAGATGCTTCCTGAAGTAGGGGCCTACCGTGTATACAGTTGACTGGTCTCTGGCTGAAAAACTGTCAGTTCACTAAGCATTTGTTAACCTCCCTTTCATTCTATAATTATTTGTTGACTGTACTAAGGAGATAACTGAGTGACGAAAACATGAGAGAAAATGTACATAACCAGATGCAAACACCTACAGAAACCTAAAGGAAGAAAACATATTCCAAAGACATACTTTCCTGGTTCACACAAGAAATCAATAAATGTTTCTGTAGCTTAGTGTTAAAGACATGTAGGTTTAGTGTCAGAATGTGTGTGTGTGTGAGCTTATACACCAACACACACAAGCACACACACACACACACACACACACACACACACACACACTCACACACACACGAACACACATCTACTTATTAATATATATATACATAAATATATATATATATATGTGTGTGTGTGTGTGTGTGTGTGTTTGTGTATACATGTGTGTGTCTCTAGAATGTGTAACATAATGTATACCTACACGCATATTTATCTAGCTAGCTATGTATCAATCTATCTATATGTATGTGTGTGTACGTGTGTGTGCATTTGCATCTATGCATGTATATATAAGGTCGTATGTGCATTGTTGTATTACGTTCAATTGTCTACGAAATACTCATTCACTACACAAGGGAACGAGGGATTCCGTCTGTGAAAACTCGAGGAAAATCAAAATTAGTCAATGCGATATATATTCATGGTGATATTTGTATCGTAGATGGTTGTTTGTTGGCAGTTATGCACCAGATTAATGACTTCCAAATTCTAAATTATGTGATCTAGCTGCGAATTGGGTGAGATCATTTTATTGGAGATGTAGCTAGGGAACTTGATTACTTAATAATTTTTAAGAGACAGACAGTAAAGAACGCCCTCCCGTTGTCTCAAACGCATAGTTTGATTTTCATGGTTATGAGACGTCTTGGTGCAGTCATTTTCCCACCACCTACTTGGCGTCGCTTATTCAGCGCAGATTTATATTGATATCATACCTTTTCATTGTCTCTCTTTCTCATGATTCTCCTCTACCCTTTACCATTCTCACTTGCTTTCTGTCTTCTTCTCCGTTTATATGTGTGAGCATATTTCTCGTTTTGTGAATGAAGGTAACTGTTTATATCAATCCAGTACAATTCATATGTGTCTCTCTCCTCCTGTCTCTCTCTCACGCTTTTTAACTAATATTTCTATTCCTGCAAGCGCATGGTTACACATGTGCTAAGGAAATAGACATTTCATAGCATAAAAGTAACATAGACCCAACGTCACTTATAGAAACCAAGGGTGATTTCTTGAGACAATATTTTGGGAGTAGAAAACTGTTTCCTACGCCATCAAGTACGGCAATTCAATCCGAGATATTATCAAGTTTCTTAAAAGTCGAAATCTAGATAAAGTGCTCAATGAGTTTAAAATACTGGGGTACTCATAATTCACATAGACACGGAAGAAAACTCAACACAAATATATTCATATAAAATATATTTTAATTAAAGCGAGACATGCATATATTTTAGGTAAGTAATTAATCACAAAGAGAATTAATTAATACGTTCGGTAGTCGATTCTAAGATTAATTAGTTGAGAGAAACGCGTCCATGTGTTGCTAATTAATGAATATTTTATTTTAATATATTAGGTGTGTGTATGTTTGTGTGTATGTGTATTCGTGCACGCGTGTGTCTGTGTTGTGAGAGTGCGTTTCCTGTTTGCACAATCTTCGTCAATGTATATATTGTGGCATTCTTAATATTCGTTGAGCACATTCACTAGATTTTGGTTTTCAATGCTCATTCATGCAGTATATGAGAAAGAATTCTGCATATATGAAGACACACACACATACACATTAACAGATACACATATACAAACACACAGATATATACACAGACAAACACATACATGTTCAAGAAATTATGTCAAATGTTATATGACGTATATATATATATCAGTGCGTATGCATTTGTTACTTTTTATTATATATATGCATATGTACGTGTAAGAGAGTGGTAGGGAGTATAGTATAACAACCAAATATATAGACAGGTAGAGAAATAAGTAGATTGATAGAATGATATGTTGTTGTTGGCACTCCGTCGCTTACGACGTCGAGGGTTCCAGTTGATCCAATCAACGGAACAGCCTGCTCGTGAAATTAACGTGCAAGTGGCTGAGCACTCCACAGACACGTGTACCCTTAACGTAGTTCTCAAGGATATTCAGCGTGACACAGTGTGACAAGGCTGGTCCTTTGAAATACAGGTACAACAGAAACAGGAAGAAAGAGTGAGAACAAATTGTGGTGAAAGAGTACAACAGGGTTCACCACAATCACCTGCCGGAGCCTTGTGGAGCTTTAGGTGTTTTCGCTCAATAAATATTCACAACGCCCGGTCTGGGAATTGAAACCGCGATCCTATGACCGCGAGTCCGCTGCCCTAACCACTGGGCCATATATGTGTGTGTGTGTAAGTATTCGGTCTTATGGCATAGTAACGAAGCTAAGCACGCAGAGAGAAGTCGCTACGTACAGAATGACCTCGAAATATGTTGTGCATGCCCACTAATTTCTAACATTCTAGCCTACATCCCCTGTTTACAGCAGTGCTTGGAAGGAAGGTATGTACCATGTGATCATAGCATTGACAATGACAAAGGAAGTTGAACATAGAATCTGCATAAAATTTTGCCAAAATATTCGCGATATCTACTCAGGGGCCTAGGCAAAGTTCTGAAGCTATTTTCAACGTTCTCGAAACAATCAAAATGTTGTGCAACTGAAAACATTGTGCATTTTTGGTGAGCTGAAAGCAGGTTTGGTACAAACTTGGCAGAAACGTGTCTCATGGCCAAATCTACAGTGATAATGGACTGAATCTGCCTTACTAATCTGCACATCCTCTGAAAAATTACGGGTAGTGATTCGACGATGTTCCCTAACAACTGCACGTACAACAGCAATGTATTTCTTAGTTCTACTGGTTGTGGATCTTCCTGAACGTTCATCAATATCGACATCCCCCCCCCCATCTTGGAAACGTCTGTACCACCCGTACACATGTGTGCGACTCATACATTCCTCTACATACGCATTCTCCAATTTTCCGTAAGCCTCTCAAAAGGTATCGCCACGACAAATTTCGCTGTCATGGTCAATGCGACGATCACATGCTACACGCGTTCCTTCCGAGCAGAGCTGTAAACACCGGAAATGAATTCTAATGCGCCATGCATTGTAGATTCAAATGTTAATCTGTGCTAAGCAGCTTCGTTAAGCGTCACTATGTCATACATACATACACACACACACACACACATATATA
>NC_068986.1:111816805-111819553 GCF_001194135.2 Octopus bimaculoides
TATATATATATATATATATATATATATATATATATATATGTTTGTGTCGTTGTGTTTGTCTCCCGATTAACAACCGATGTTGGTGTGTCTAGGTCCCCGTAACTAAGCGGTTCGGCAAAAATGCGAACGATTATATAAGTACTAGTCTTACAAAGAATAAGTTCTGGGGTTAATTTGCTCGATTAAAGGCGTTACTCGAGCATGGCCACAGTCAAATGACTGAAACGAATAAAAGCTTACAGGTATAAGCGTTTCATTGGTCATTCTAATAATATGCAGGTTGATCGTGTCGGCGAAGTTTGTACCGAAAACTTCTGAATCGTCTGTCAGCCGGGCTTCTGTCTTACATCTTGTTTGAATAATAAGTTGACCACAAAGTAATTTGGTTTTGCGCAATAGGTTTACGATTTTTTTAATGACTTTTGTTAATATTATTAATTTTTTTCGTTTCAGCATTTGATAGCCGTTATTTGTAGTTTAATTTAGAAGTAAACTGTGTGTTAGTTTGTTTACATCTGCTAGTTCAGGGTGAATTTTAACATGGAATGCAAAAACGAACATTTTTTTTTTTGCGTTTTATATCTAGAGATTTCTAATCAAAAATGACCAGCGTTCCGGTGGACCTCCTGATGTTGATGATGACCGAATCAAAGCCATAATTGAATCTGTTTGTCATATAAATGTGCAAGTGGTTGGAAACAGGTTTAACTACATCACACACACAAATTGAAAATCACTTGAAATGTCTTGGACTTGTTAAGAAGCTCGATAAGTGGGGTCTACGAAAACTGAAAAACATCCGCTTAACACAAAGAATAAATATTTGCGTTACGCAATGATATTAACATATATTTAAACAAATCATCACCGGTTATAAAAAAATGGATTGCCTACAATAAAATTAATCGAAAACGATCATTGTCCAAGTGTAATGAACCAGCACAAACCACATCGAAAGCTGCCAATTTGGTGGGATTACAAATGTGTAGTGCGTTGTGAACTACTTCTATGGATGAAACCTATCAATTCAGATGTTTACTGTCCACAACTAATCAAACTTAAGGAAGCAATCAAAGAAAACATTGAGAATTGGCAAATCGTAATGGAATCGTGTTCCACCAAGACAACGCTAGACTACACACGTCTTTGCTAACTCAAGACAAATTATTGGAACTTGGTTGGGAAGTGATGTCACATTCAACATATAGTTTTGATCTTGTATCATGAGATTAATATTCATTTGGAAATTTGCAAAATTCTTTGAATGGTAAAACATCCAATAATGATGATGACCTGAAATCACTCTTGCTTCAGGTTTTCACTGATAAGGACCAGAATCTCTATCAGTGCGGAATTATGAAGATGCTAGAAAGATGGCAAAATGTCATCGAACAAAATGGAATATACATAAGTTATTGAATTTCATTGTTTGTATAACAAAAAAAAATTAAACTTCTATTTCACATTTAAAAACCGAAATTACTTTCTTGCCATATATTTCAGCAGTTACAAGAATACTGTTTGTAACCAAGAGCACTCAGAGAGCGCCAACCTCCGCCAAGGTAAAAGCAACGTCCTTTCTACAACTAGCCGAAGATGAGTCTTTAAATGAAAATATCTGAAATAAACTCGACTGCGCGCACAAACGGGAATACTAAAAATGAACTCCACCCCTCTCAAAACTTAATAAAAAAAAAACAGAAAAAAATATCCAGAACCCATGTCCAGTTCCAGATCGATCCCAAAATTTACTCAGTTCGTGCCAGTCACAGGGCCAAACAACCCTGAAAATTTCAGCCCAATCCATCAAGTGGTTCTTGAGATATCTTGTCCACGGACAAAGAATAAAACAAACACGACTGAAAACAATAGCTCCGCCTTCGCTACTGCAGAGGTAATAAGTTGGAATTCGAACGCACACTCACTGATGATTTGATGCCTGTAAGTACTTAATGATATAAGGCTTATTTTAACTGCCATGGAAATAATGATATTGATAGATTTGTAATTTCAGAACGAAGAAACATACATATATAATTTACAGTAATTTGTTTTTGAGTGTCTATTGAAAATTTCGTTCCACGAATAAATATTTAATAAATGGCTTTTCCTTATCAACCAAGTGTGCAAAATTTCTTTCTCTTACTGTTCGTTCAATAGAGACAAGATCGTTTAGTTTTAGTTGTTCAACTGATAATTATTTATGAAATCTCTTCAAACGAATATTGGAACTCCGAAAAGTTAGTCTAAAGAAATATATGTATGTAAGTCAGTTTCACTATTGTCTTTCACCTTATATACAGGCAGTTATTAACTCGTTCCGCAGGCAATTGATATCGTATAGTTAGGTAAAACTATATTTCTTTCAATTCAATTAATTTGCTGCATCTTTCTTCCAAACCAGAGAGCTGGAAGCAATTACATCAAACTAGAGACTAGTTCTATACTCAACAAATGTAACCTATCTGTTGTCCACTTTCCTCGTAAAAGTAATTATAATAATGACAAAAGTAATAGCAACAGCAAAATTAATATTTCAAACTGAGACAAGGCAAGAGGGAGGGTCATGGGATTAGTCAATTAAATCGAACCCAGTATTTGAATGGTATTTTATTTCATCTATTTCGAAAGGAAGAGAGGATAGATTCACCTCAGCAGGATTTCAACCCTGAATATAAAGGGCCGGCAGAAAGCGGCTAAGCATATTGTCAGACCCTTTTTAACGGTTCTTCCAAAATACTGCCTAAA
>NC_068986.1:111820291-111821285 GCF_001194135.2 Octopus bimaculoides
ATACACATGGACATATATAAATACCCACACAGGAATATATGTATGTACACATATACACTCACATGCGAACAATCAAACACACACACACGAACACAAACAAACAAACGCACACATACACGAACACACACACACACATACACACACACACAAACATATATATATATATATATATATATATATCCAAAGAATAAGAGAGTAGAATAAAATATTAGCGAATATTTATTTCCGTGAATGTTTACAGCCAATAATTACAGATTGCAATTGATACGAAAGATGTAGCTGATGGTCGGATAGATATTTTAGTAAATCACTCTCAATATTTGAAAATCAGCCAAATATCAACTTGCTAATTTATAGCAAAAAATAACAAACAACAAAAATTGAGGGAATCCTAGCTTCTGTTTACAAGGCGGGATATTTATTCGTTTTGATAGAAAATATAGCAAATAATGGTGAAAATAGATAAGTCTGTCTGGAATATCACAAGAGAATCTTCTGCTTAATAAAGAGAAGTAGTGGGAAGAAATATCCATTCATGGTGGGAGGAAGATAGAGTATGCATCGTCCACATATCTCGATATAAGATCATGTTACGCGGCAAGAGCGGCAAGGAAAGGCAAACGTTAAAATGGTATTTGCGGATTGCTGCGTTAGGATATCTATTACAGAACAAAACGAAACAAAATGGAAGCCGACGCGTGGAGATAGTGTCTAATTTTGTAGCAGCACTAAGTTGAGTGCTCATAAATACTAATTTACTTGGCTCTGAATTTGATTAGCTAGAATCAAAAATAATTTTGGCGCAACAACAACGAACACGTGACCTCAACGTTTTACTGACCTAAAGCGTATCAGCTGAATTTCAATATCACGCATAACTAGATATTTTTTAACGCAGTCTTCTTTCTTCTCCTGTTCCAATGATTGGCGAATTAAGTGCATATATTCCTGGAAATCTGGAAATGTAGATACATACACACATAATACGTATGTA
>NC_068986.1:111821918-111826252 GCF_001194135.2 Octopus bimaculoides
ATATATATATATATATATATATATATATATATATATATATATATACATACATACATATAGATATATGCATACATATATACACATATATATACACATATATATACACATATATATACATACATACATATATATGCATATATATACATACATATATACACACATATATATATACACATTATATAGATATATATACATATATATATATATATATACATACATATATATACATACATAGAAACGTACATACATACACACACACACACACACACACACACACACATATGTATATATATATATTGAGAGTGAAATAGGATGAGTGTGACGGCGAAAGAGAACTGATAAATGTAAAATTTTAAGCATAAACACATACTGTATGATAAGCGACAGTATAAATATGAAGATATCTATTCAGAAACACGCATTCCCATAAAATCACATGACTAATTTGATAATACAGACTTTGTGATGTATGAGGCATAGATAGAAGTATCAAATCGATTGATAATCGCAAGCTATTCCATCCCACGTGCACATATACACGCACACTACGGCGGGTAAACGCACATATAACTATCTGTATATCCATGTATCTATCTATCTGTCTGTCTGTCTGTCTGTGTATTTATCTATCTATATGTCTGTCTATCTATCTATCTATCTATCGTTCTATCTATGTATATGTCTATCTATCTATTTATCTATCTATCTATCTATCTATCTATATATCTATCAATCAATCAATCTGTCTTTCTATTTATTTGTTTATCTGTCTATCTGTTTATCTATTTGTTTATCTATCTATCTGTCTATATATTTCTCTATCTATATATCTCCAGTCTATCTATTTCCTGTCTATGTCTGTTCGTCTAACTATCTATTTCTTTATCTCTCTGTCTCTATCTGAGACTGTGCGCGTGTGTATATATATATATATATATTTAAATATATGACATAAATAATATGTAATTATATGCATATATCCATACATATATCTACATACCGACATCTATATGCATACATACGTGCATATATGGGTACAGGACATCACAAAAAGCGTTAAAAAGAATGAGAAACGAAAACATAAAGACGAAGACAGAAAACGAGACATGCAACATAAATAATATCTCCCTTCTTCAGTTGTCCCTGTTTCATCTACTTCGCATTTCGAAGGCAAGGACAATACGCAACTTCGTTGGAGCAGTCCTTCCCGCAAGCAAATTAATTAAAATTTGGAAATTTTTGCGGAGGGTGAAAGTGTAAACAAGATCAGGACAGTGAGAACAAGACAGTAAAAACAAGACAGAACAGTGAAAACAAACGGTAAGGGCTGTTAGGCCGAGACGATACAAAAAATATTTTGAACGTTAGTTAGAGAGTGAAAAAAAATTGCGTCTTCTCTATAGGAAGACAGGAAATAGAAAGAAAGAATTCCTTTCGTCACGTGTCAGCGACGATAGGGTCAAGGAGGAGGAGTGAGAGAGGGAACGGTGAAAGGAAGAGAAGAATCGTGGAAGGTTGGGAGAGAAAAACATAAAAAAATGAAGAACAAGACAGGGAGAGAGATATAGACAGGAAAGTGAGAGCAACAGTAGTAGAAAGCGCAGTAGAAAATATAAGATAAAACTTACTTGGAGGCAATGCGTGGCGTTTGATCATATAAAAACATAAATAATATATAATTATATGCATATATTCATACATATATGTACATACCGACATCTATATGTATACATACACGCATATATGGGTGCAGGACATCACAGAAAACGTTAAACACAACGAGAAACGAAAACATAAAGACGAAGACAGAAAACGACATGCAACATAAGGAAAATATTACCCTTGTTCAGTTGTCCCTGCTCCATCAACTCCGCATTTCGAAGGCAAGGACAATACGTGACACATGCTGTTCATACTGGAAAACTTCAAGTTCTGCGCTGGAAGCGCACAAAACTAAACGAAATGCAGACAGGATACACTAGCCCAGGAGGAATTGCAAACCTTGATTTAAAATAAGTGCCTGACCTGAGGTGTATGTTACTATTTTGAAAATAAAATGCAGTCGGGTAGCTCGATAGCTGACAGAAAAAGAAACAATGACGGTCCTTTGGAAAACATTTCGCCAGCCGCTTGGACAACTGCTCCCAAATATGGTCTCAACACAATTTTAACGGTGAAACTCGAACCAATACAACGAAACTACACAATGAAAAAGGTCTCAATGCAACGTATCAGCTAATGAGAAAGGTTGAAAAAGTTAAAACTCTTCTCCTTAGAAAGAAGGCGGGTAAGATATGCTGTGATATATATCTGGAAAATGCTGTAAGAACTTGTAACAAATATTGGCATTGCAAATTACACATACAACAGAACGGGGCGCAGCTACATATCTCACATCACCATCAAAATACAGGAAGAAATACTGCGACTGTATGGTTTTCAAGGTCCCACAGCTCTTCAATGTACCACCAAAATGCCTGAGAGACCTGCATGTTGTGAATGTACGTGTCTTCAAAACAAAAAAATGACCATCTCCTCTCAAGGATTCTACATAAGCCTACCTCCAGGCAGGAAACGCAGAGGAGAGCAATAGCATCAAACTCTATCTTTCACCAAATAACGCATATCAGAGGATTTTTCCAATAATGAAGATGTATCACAGTCCCTGGTAGTACCACAGCCTAACCAAAGCTTAAAGATAAAACACGTTAAAGAGTTAAAGTGTAAAAGAGTGTATATGTATGTGTATGTGTGTGCATGGTGTATGGTCTGTGCTTGTGCATGTTTGTGTACGTATTTGTATATATATATATATATATATATATATATATATATATATATATATATATATATATAGAGAGAGAGAGAGAGAGAGAGAGAGAGAGAGAGAAAGGGAGAGAGAGGGCAAATGGCTAAAGTCAATTGCGTGTGAAATTAGGGTATTTCCAGAAAACCACTCAAGCTGAATATTGGGTTATCTACACTGTTGGTATCCAAGCCAAATTTGGAATACTTATGGTGTAGAAAAATCCCATTTTTCGCGATAATTATGTTACAGAATTTTCTTTGTCTTCTTCTTTTCATTGTCTATGAGTATGAGTATGTGTGTGTATGTATGTATGTATGTATGTATGGATAGATAGATAGATAGATAGATAGATAGATAGATAGATAGATAGAGAGAGAGGGAGAGAGAGAGAGAGAGAGAGAGAGTGATAGATAGAAAGAGACATAGAGAGATAGAGAAATCGAGAGATTGAGAGAGCGAGAGCGAGAGATAGATAGATATTGGCCACATAGGGCTGCACACAGAGGCGGCAAAATACAAATAGAGCTTTTCTCTTTGGGTAGGAAAGAAGAAACAATGGTGTAGAATTTCGACCAAGAGGAATCAGGGAAAAAAAAACTAATAAAAGGGGGAAGCCGATCAGTAGGGATCGTGTATCACAGAAATGTCATACTGTAAAATGGGAAACAAATTAGTTTTATCCTTGGAAAGAAAAGCCCACAGAAAAGACCACCGTAACCTCAGTAATAATGTCATGCAAAAAAAAAACATTACAGTGACTCGCTTTTTTCCATTCTTTTTCTGGTTTATAGGACTATGCTCAAGGTGGCTCCGTCATTCACACGCGCCATCCTTGCTACATTCACCCATCGTTTTTGGAAATATTCACGAGACAAAACTTGCTCTCAACTCTTACCTTCCTCTTCAAGTGATACTTGAAGAAGTTGATGAGAGATTCACCAGAGTGGAAAGTGTTTGTCTAGACTTTTCAGACGCATCCACCATACACATTCTTTCGCCATAGCCACAAGTACGATGATATATATAGATAGGTAGCTACATAGATATCTTTGATTGAATAGGAAAATGTTGATGTGAATACTTTTTGTCTTCGTAGCTCTTCATAAGATCAAATAATATCTCTGAGAGATTTGTAGCTGAACTTGTAAACATTAAAGGCTTATTGTTAGAAGGGTGAACCGGAAAATAATGTAAAGGAAAAGACGCTTTAGTTTCTGACTCATCCATGTATTTACTTTTTAATAGGGGTTTAGAACAATGCAGAAGGTCGAGATTTCAATATGGATTCCTTATTTCGTTTCTTCATTCAGGATTTGTCATAGAGTGCAACACCACATTGTCCTTTACCGAACGTAATCGAGTTTATTCTGTTACATCTTCTCGTGCCGAGCCTATGGATTCTGGAATCCTACACCTTCTCTTAATTCCCTCAGAGATCAAATCATCGTTATGCATATGTTTGTGTCCTACCGAAAGTATAAGCCATATATATATATATATATATATATATATATATATATATATA
>NC_068986.1:111826642-111828594 GCF_001194135.2 Octopus bimaculoides
ACACACACACACACACACACACACACACATATTCTATTATTTTCGTTTATGTGTTTCAGCCAGGTGGCAACGGTCATGCTGGAGCACCACCATGATTTGTTCACTCGTTATTCGTGTACCCTCTCTACAATACTACCGTGGTTCCTCTCCTCCGACAGATGCGATCCCATCTAAACTGTCGATAGCCCATCTGCTGTATGAGGGAATTTGACACTGTTCTCATCGATAGTGCTTCATATCGAGCCATTGGTTCGTTTGATATTGTGAATAAGAGATTGACCAGTTTCTTTTTGTAGACTTCCATATCTATACCGTGTAAGTTTCTCAATTAAGAGCAATGGTCCACTGAACCGTAGGCAATTGCAGTACCTGATTCTTATATTAGATGCATTGGACGATACTTTCGGTACTATTCACTAGCTGCCAGTACGACCATCCGTATAACATTTAATGTCAAAATTAGGTACTAGCCCTTCAAGTATTTTCCACATATAAATTATTACATATCACTCACGTCTGCGCTGTAGGGAGTAGAGTCGTAGTTCTTTCAGCTTCTCTTAGCAGTTCGTCTGTTGGACTGTAGCAATCGATTTAGTGTAGTGACGCTGGATTATAGTGACGCTCCGTTGTTAGCTTGACACTGATGCTGACCACAGTTGAGATCAGTAATCTAGGCAGCTGAGGTCAAATGTCTTCCATAGAGTCAACATGACTTCTTGATCTCTTGTCCTGAATGTCTTTAGTATCAAACACTTCATTTAGATAAATAAATTGAAATGAAAATCAAGAGATATATAAAACATTGGTGATGGGGGCGGTTGACGGCAGCACATACAAAGCTACAACAAAATGCGTTTTTGGTCCAAATCTTGCGAACCTCAGTATTGGTCTTTCTGATTTATAGATTCAGTGTTAATATATGATCTGGGTCTTGGAGTTCTTGACCGTTCCTAATATAAATAGTTCTTCTTCAAGTTATACGTAAGCAAATCTAGTGCTCTATCGTAGAATTAGTGAAGTTTATGCTATTGACAGTTTTCGAATTTGCATACCGTGTTTTGGAATAAATTTTTCCCATGATTTCCGTGGCTTCGGACATACTGGGAAAATAATATCATGGCAGATGAATTTCCTTCCCATTCTAAAAGTAAAACTGTAATTCGTGGATGAAAATAAATATGGGACTTGAGACACATTTACTCACGAATATTCGGATCACTTTTCACAAAATGAATTATCTCCGAAATAATATAACATTATAATTTTGAATGTCTTGCTTGTTATAAGATTTTCTATCTATAGATGACATGAATCAACCAATAAACCAAGTTTACACTATTTTGGAAAATTAAAACTTGTGCAGCTTATTCTATTTTCAGTCTTGTATAATACAAGAAAAATCACATTGCAACGAATTGAAAGTAAATTTCCTCAATGAATGGCAGATGAATTAATAGTTTGCAAGCACCTGTCGCTTTCTATTAGAACCGGTGTTAATTAAATTCGTTTCTTCGTAATACATACATACATACGTACACACACACTCATATCTCTCTCTCTCTCTCTCTCTCTCTCTCTCTCTCTCTCTATATATATATATATATATATATATATATATATATAACCACACATAAAAATGTATGTATATATATACATATATATGTGTGTGTGTATAAACCCGTCTACAAGTTTATGGGTGTGCGAGTGAAAGTGTGTGTGTACACGTGCATATGGTGTGTGAATATATATGATAGAATAAATGTAGGATGTCGTCTGTCTCTGGTTACTTATCCATTTCTCTCATCTCATCCACCCTCTCTCGTAGAGCTGCTCTCAACATCTCTGTTATAGGTGCCACGTACATCCGTAGGTACAAACATAAACACATGCACTCACTCACACATATCTCTCTCTCTCTCTCTCTCTCTCTCTCTCTCTCTCTCTCTCTCTCT
>NC_068986.1:111829116-111829956 GCF_001194135.2 Octopus bimaculoides
ATATATATATATATATATACACATACATACATACACACACATACAGACACACACACAAATATTTATGCGAGTGATTGGAAATTGAAGAATTGTTTTGTTCTGTCTTCAATTATGACATGACCAAAAAAGTATTTCAAAAAGTCATAAGAATAAAGATCCAAAACGAGATGAAGACAAAATTGTTTCTAAAACACATGCATAACTCAAACAAAGAATTTTATGAATTTCTGAGAAGATAATTTATAAAGATGGATTATATGAAGAGCTGTATCTTATATAGCACATCGACAGTTTGAATAACATTGAGGAATAAAAGAGTATTTACGAAATACCAATACATAAAAGTTGGTCCAAGAATATCCGTCAGAAATAAAGTCGTGGTTAATGAAATAAATGAAGCAGAGAAGACGTCAGTGTAATTGAAATGATTTCTTCGAGATTCAGAAACGCAAAACTAAAAGAAGACGAATCTATAACAATAGTCACGAAACTAATAATAATGATATTGATAATGATGATGAGGATGATGATGATGATGACTATAATGATAGTAATAGTTATTGTTGTAGTAACATAAACAATGGCAATAATAATAATAATAATAATAATAATAATGGTATTAATAATGATGGTATTAATAATGATAACAACAACAAGGACCAGACGAAGCCAAGATGAACAATATGAGCAAAATCAATTTGTAGTTGTCTTTTGTAACGGATTGTAATTTATGTTAGTCACAAACAGGATTCGTAACAATAGCGCATATTCTTACATACATACATACATATGTAAGTGTGTCTGTGTGTCTGTGTATGAATATATATATATATATATATA
>NC_068986.1:111830734-111836306 GCF_001194135.2 Octopus bimaculoides
TGTGTGTGTGTGTGTGTGTGTGTGTGTGTGTGTGTGTGTGTGTGTGTGTGTGTGTATGTATACATATGTGTGTGTATACATACATATAACATTGCTTGCTAATTTATGTAAACGCTACATATTTTGCTTTTTGTCAGTAATCTTCGACTGTAAGACCGAGATCACCAAATGTATCCTTTCTCCATGTTCCGCTTGCGATATTCAGAAAATATTTACCTCGGATGGGAATGTTATCATGCGTTTTGTGTAGGTCCCCACCGCCTGAGTCATTTCTGTCGATATCCATGGTATTGTATTGATATCTTTACTGATTTGGGAAAGAGTTCATATTTTATCGACTTATCTGCTGTTATGTCTGTGCGCCTTTGTGTGTAGTCCATTAATTCAAGTTTGTCCCTGTAAAAAAAAAAATGAACATACAAATATTTAATTGTTGATGTTGCCGTTGTCTCTACTCCTTCATCGTTTTTTATTGTTTTTTTTTTCCATTTTAATTTTTGTTGCTCTCATCATTCTAAATCTGTCTTGTTCCTACCACTTGTTTTCCCAATCTTGCTCATGGTGATTGTGTTGGTGGTGATGGTGACTGTGTTGCTGCGGTTGTTGGTGTTGTTGTTGACTTGATTCTCCTTCGGTTTGTAGGGGTATTAATGTTGGTGTTGTTAGATCAACTGTTGTTGGTGGCCATTTTGTCGTTGTCCTCTCTAATGGATGTTTTCTGGAACCTGTTGCCGGACTCAAAGCTATTAGTGCTTTAACCTTTCCCACTACACATCAGACTAGTTACTGGTGATGTTTGTCAGTGTTAGCAATGACTCTATAGCACGAGCTGGCCTGGAATGGAATGTTGCGACTGTATGAGCTGACCGGAAGGCTGTATCTGTTAATATAAACTTTAGACGGAAGGCGGTGAGCTGGCAGAAACGTTAGCATGCCGGGCGAAATGCTTAGCGGTATTTCGTCCGCCGTTACGTTCTGAGTTCAAATTCCGCCGAGGTCGACTTTACCTTTCATTCTTTCGGGTTCGATAAATTAAGTACCAGTTGAGCACTGGGGTCGATGTAATCGACTTAATCCCTTTGTCTGTCCTTGTTTGTCCCCTCTATGTTTAGCCCCTTGTGGGCAATAAAGAAATAAGAAATAAGTATGCCGGGGGAAATGCTTAGTGGTATTTCGTCTGCCTTTACGCCGTGGTCGAATTTGTCTTTTATCCTTTCGGGATCGATAAACTGAGTACCAGTTGCGTACTGGAGTCGATCTAATTGACTGGCCCCGTTCCCCCAAAATTTCGGGCCTTGTGCCTAGAGTTGAAAAGAATATAAGTTTTACACGGGTCGATTGACACGTTGTGACATTAAGACTAATACAAAAATATTATCAACAGGGATTTCTTTATTTTCACAAGTACCACAACACCAGGAAATTATAACACAATGATTATTTAAGTAATGTTATTACATTTTTTTTTACTTGAAACAACTCTATTTTAACAACACAGCAAAAAAAAAAAAAGAAACATCATTAGGTGTTGAGAGAAAAGTAACCCTAAAACGTATAGTCATGTTGCATAACAAGAAATACAGAAAAAAATTAAAGGTTTAGATTAAAACAAAAAGAAAAAAAAGATTTAAAGAAAGGATACTATGAAAACTGGTTGTCTACGATGTATTTCAAAGCAACTAACAATTCAAACAAACTAGTTACAGAGTGTTAAAATAAAATATATAAAGGATACAAGTTAACGATTTCTTAATGTAATCCAACAGTTGATTCTGCATGAACAACACAACTGAAGTAAGGAAAATATAAAACGTGATGGATTTGCGAATAAATAATTCACAGACGCCATTAACATAAAAAGCCATTAGCTAAATTCGTGTTAAGATAGTTATTGTAAGGCCCATTAAAAAGATAACTAAAAATCGTCATACGGCGAACAAATGAACATAAAACATGTGAAAGAATATCATTTCATTTTACTGTTTGGTGGGGAACTATGCTTTTTTGTTTCATATTACGTATGTTAAACAGGTTATCATTGACGTAACAGTTGTTTTGCACGTTAAGCTTCACTCTTGGATTTTAGTTACACGACTCTGTTTATATATAGCAACTGTATATATTTGTTATTGAGATTTAGCTCCCGATCGAGCAATCACTGGCATTCCAAATGAGAAAGTCAATCCTATTTTAGGTATATCTTCGATATCTTATCTAATGACTTCTTCCAATATATATTTCAAGATCCTATTGAGTTACTTGACGAATATTTGGCAGCTATTTCTTGAAAAATTGAGCAAATAAATTTGAACAGATTAATTGAAATTCCTTGGATATACTCGTAATTTACATTCCAAATCTTCTGAATTTGCGATAAAATCTACTCATCGCTGATGAGCTCATATTAAGGCCAGAATAAAACCTGATTTGTTTTTCGTGTTTGAGAAAATAATTATAATCATTTTGTAAAAAGAAACTATAAATATATATTTCATCTGAAAATAATTATTTCTCTTTAGCTCATTTAATTCCATTCCAAAATGTATGTTAATATTCATCTACTGAAATAACAAGCCAGGGTGACGAAAATACATTTTTTGTCTGACCTGCAAAAATCCGTAAAATATCAAAGCAAAATAAGAAGTGAAGATTAATAAATATTAAATATATGATATCAGAAACATTCACAATATGCACTCTTTAAGGACATCTACGTTATTATATGTTCTGTAAGAGAGATGGCTTGCAGCAACACCAGCAATATTGAAATGCAAGTATATGAACAAATAAAATATATCAAAGTCGACCGATATTTCGAAGTGGTAGAGGAAAAGTATCCGAATGTTTGCCTTTGATGTGGAAACAACTAGAGAATTAATAACCAATGTATCCTTGTCTACATGGGAAAAACAAATTTATATCACAGAAATAGATGTTGGTAAATTTAACAATAAGGAAGTACGGGACATTTAAACGGCTGTCTCAGTATGTCAAGAAGGGTGAGCAAAATTCCGTTAGATCACACAATCATAAAAGTACAGTTGTGCATTGCTAAAATTTGGGTTCTCCTGTTTTCAGCGACAGATGAAGTTTCTCCAACGTCTTACTGATTAGTCTATACAGACAATTCGCTTAAATGATCAAATATTTGTGCTATACGTATAGATGTCGAATGGATGTTTAATAAAATTATTCCGCAATACAATAACAACCATAACAACAACCCAACACACGTCCATCATCAGCTACGCCACTGATATCGTTATGGGTTCGTCACCTGGGAACTACCATTCAATACGGCGATGTCAACAGCACTAAAATAAGTGTTGTTTAGGAACGAACATGCCTTAGATATCACCACTTTCATTCAATCTTAATTGTAAGAAAGATTAAACACTAACGTTATTTAATTAAACTACAATACATCAAGGAAAGTACATTTACAAAACAATATCAGTAAATTAATAAATTATAGAAATAAATTATAGAAATAAATTATAGAATTTACTATAAGTAAACCTATAACTAACTTCTAAATTATCTAACTGCATAGCAACCGACCCTGTTCACTTGATCCATGAAATCGACGCTGCCTGAACAGGTAACTGTGTGTCGCATTTCAGATGTGGAAGTGATCAGAGAATAAGTAAGATTAAGTGTTTTTTTTTCTCAAAACATCATGAACCGCCCGGTCTAGGAACCGAAATCAAGATCTAGAGAACGTGAAAGTAACACACTTGCTATTAGTCCATGCACTTTCACAGTGATTATGTGTTACTGCGATACTGTGATCCTGCAAATATTCTATTAGAGCCAAAATGTTGTAGGTCACGGCTGCAAAGCTTTTAACCGTTGATTCGAGATAGCTGTATGACAAGGACAAGCACAAACAGTAGAGATATTGCTATATGTTGAGATATTCTACGTAATGTACTCTTCATTGTACAATAACCGTATAAAGTATATGTTAGTGGCAGAAATGCATTTGAACTCAAAAATGTGTGCTGCCAAGACTTACACAACAGTAAGGACCGCCACAAATGAGAACAAGAACGACATGTAATAATCGTATATGAATACTGATTTCATATTTTGACATAAGGTCAACCTCATATATTAATTGTAAACGTGTCCAATGCGATGATCTGACAGAACCGTCAGCATACCAGACTTCGCTAATATAATCTACCAAGAAGGAGAGACAAGATTTGGACAACTACCTAGTAATGGCTGCTGGAGCCTACCAGCGAGTATTTAAAGGGAAATTTGGCAGGATGGTCAGTTGCCCGCTGACACTCATTGACGCTGAATCGAAGAGACCTGGGAACAGAAAGAAAAAGGGGAAAGAAGATATGCACTCCAACCCAGAGCTGAAGACACCTCCGAAAGGGAGGGGGGACCACGTGGAAAACGGTAGAGGAGTAGGGGCCGAAACCGGACGTGGTTCCTCCTGATGATGTATTTAGCCACTGCATCCTATAAAGTAGCTGTTGAGGTAGCAACCCATGAAACGAAGTTGGAATTCTTCTTTAGTAGGTCTGCCAACCACTTTGATGCTAGTTGCGTTGGGAGTAAACGATTGCATATTTTTTTCAGTAAGTACAGATCAAATCTTAGCGAACGATATTATGAGCAAATGTTATCTCTACAGAATTATTGTAACTACGTTTAATGTACTTTGTAGTAGGGTAAAGTTGCGTAACGAAATGCGGTATCCCTAAAGGTCATCAATATGAGCAAATGCATTCAAAACGTAACTACCGTGTCATTCTAACGTTATCTAGGTTTATTTTATTGAATAGTAGATTCTCTTTAAAGCTGTTGGCAGACATGTTATGGAGATTTTACTACTATTTATAGTATGTCGAGATTCTTCCTGGGGTCAACAAGTTCCCCCGGTGATAACATTTTGGGAGTGCCAAAACTTCTTTAAAAATTGGAAAATGATACTAGTGAATCTTCCGCATGTACAAAGCCATCGAAAATAATTGTTTATTAAAAACAAGAAAATATGTTTTATGTAAGAAAAAGAAAACACAAAAAAAACAAGAAAAATACAAAACAAATTTGAAAGCAGAACTCAAAAATGAAAATATGAAACGGAAGACACCTTTCCCAACTCTCTAAAGATAATGCCAAACTTCACCACTTCGTTCTCCATTCAGATTAAATTTATTTCGGTAGAGATGTGCGAAAGACCTCACAGAAATTTATCAATAACAACAACAATAATAATAATAATAATAATAATAATAATAATAATAATAATAATAATAATTGTAATAATAAAATAGGTAAACCAGCGTTATTCGGTGGAAGATTTGCTACATTTAGTGGTGTGTTTATTGTCTAGAATTTCACACATTCAGGCGTTAATAAGTTAGACGTCCTGGTGCAGAATTAATGTGATAGCGACCTAAATCTGTGAACGGGTCACGGTTCCTGGCTGTTGTTGTATCACTGAGTTTGTTAATATCTTTCGAAAACGTCTGAACAATACAAAATGTTCTCCAATATACTACTTATTTATATATATATATATATATATATATATATATATATATATATATAT
>NC_068986.1:111836316-111836579 GCF_001194135.2 Octopus bimaculoides
TATACTAATGAATCTTTTTTCTTCGATCCGTATGCTTAGCGGGATAACATTTAATTCAGCGGAAACACACATGAAAATCTCTCTCTTTACCTCTCTCTCTCACACACACACTCTCTCTCTCACTCACTCTCTCTTTTTCCCTACATATATATATTTTTTCATCAGTTTCAGCTCAGAGCTGCGGCCATGCTGGAGCTACACACACACACACATACACACACACACACACACACACATACATACATACATATATACTTATATAT
>NC_068986.1:111836589-111839089 GCF_001194135.2 Octopus bimaculoides
ATATATATATATATATATATATATATATATATATATATATATACACACACACACACACACACACGCAGACACACATCGCTGTCTAATCTAACTCTATGTCTCTCTCTGCATATGTATGTACACACGCACTCACACAGATACACACACATATATAGGTGTAGATATCATAAGTCTACAAACATAGTTACACAAATGCTTGCATACATTGATATATGACCTCTGAGGTGGCAAAATTTACTGGAATCTGGAGCATCTTTTATTAAGAAAGAGAGGACCCTTCAAATATAATATGGTTAGATGCAATAAACCGTTTCTTTTTCATGTATAACCCTTTTGTTTCAATATAAAATAGTTTAAGTGAAAGTGTATAAATATCATCAAAAGAAATATTCTTCAAATGAAAATATAATGGAAAAATGTCAGAGATGGAATATTTCTAAAGTTATATTAATTATGAAGAAAATTGTTGACACCTGCTGTTTCTCAATTTATTTCCAAGGCGGTCAGTAATTCAAGAATTGTAGAATTCTGAAGATAAACATGTTAGATGTTTGCGAAAATATGTGCAAATGATTGTTTCGTACTTTGTTAGATGGTAAAGTTTTAGGTTTCGGATATTGGAGATACATAAATGCCACTGATTATTGTTTATACGTATGATAGCGATGCTGTTCTTTGACCCCATTAGTATACTCATCCAGCAGCATTGCTATATTAACAAATATGGGTTATATTATAGATGGGTTCGTTTACTAATGGTTAGACGTGTCGTAAATCCTTTCTGATCTGTGGCTTCATCAAAGATTTGGGCTTCAAGGTATTTGTAAATTTCAACCTGTTCGAGTCCCTCTCACTGACGAACTTGATGTTACTATTTACCTTCATTTTCCCTACAAACATGACTATTGTTTCTTTTCTTTTCTTTTCGGGGGTTGGAATGAGGTTAAAGAACATGCGTTTTTGATACATTTTCAGTTTTGCTTAATATGATCTGGGGAAGCAAAAGTGTCCCAACTAAATTGAAAACAAGCGTAGAGCGAATGATCACTTGTCCAAAGGTGTTTATGTTTGTAAAGAATGGATTTTCAAGAAATTTGACGATAACACAATCAAAACATTTCGAGCGTCGGTGTATACGAGAATGTTGCTGCGAGTCTCTTATAAGGGCCATCAGACAAATGGATAGGTGTAACAGCAAGTAGGTGAACGACAACAACTTCTGAACATTGTGTAAAACAAAAGGTCATCTATTTGTGGCCATATTCAAAGAAGTAGAGGTACAGAAAACATCATCTTGGTAGCGAGAACAGAGGGTTGCAGAAGAAAAGGCAGCAAAGAAGGCAATAAACGTACAATATTAAGAGCCGGTTCGACAGGGGTGGCAAGACAGCTGGAGAACCCACGCTTAATCGGGAAGATTTGTTGTAGTGTCATCAATGCGCTGCCGCAGTACGATACATGACGACGACAACGATATTATATCTAAATCACAAAACATTGATTCGTAGTTATTTTTTTTATTTCTGAGAAAGCGCATGACGAAAAGAATTTTTTTTTCCAGTATAACAACTATTTTTGTTATTGTACTCTGTAATTAATGATAAACTTTTGAAATGTTAAATAGATTCCACTAATCTCATATTCCAAGTCTAATATAAACAGGATAACGAATGGAATGCATTACATGCGTGCAGGAGATAAAATACTATGTATACATTGGTTTGTTACCTGATACGATTCGCCATTAAATAGAATCTTAATTTTCAAAACCAAATATTAGCACGCAAAAGAAAATCAAGATTATTATCTTAATACGATGGCCTCCCAATTAACCTGATACACGATCTAACCTACCATATTCCTATAAACTATATTTAGTGATTTGCTGTTCATCTTTTGGAATATAACCGAGAGTACAATGGATGAACATCTTTATTGTTCGTAGATCAACGTTTCCAAGCCATTTACTTGTAATCTTTTTGTTGAGCTTGTTATTCACTGTGAAAGTATACTTTCCCTAATAAAATGAAGATCAAATGCGTTACAATAGTAATTACCACACTATTCTCATCAGAAGTAGATTTTTTTTACCCGTGTAGCAGGTTCAGTCATGGCGTAGAGAATCCTAGGGTATATGACGAACCTATTCAATTAAATTGAAAACATATTTTCTCCATATCATTCCCCACAATGGTTTTTCACTTTACTTCGAAATTTTCAATCATTTTATTACTGGCTCATAAATACTAACTAATCGACCATTTCTACTATGAGCTTCATAATATTCCCGGAATGGTTGTGATTTTTCTCAGATCTTACTTCGAGTTCACGCTTTAGATTTATTTCGTTCTTTGTCCCATAATTTGTGTATGCTGCAGCAGTATGACAGGCCACACATTTGTACTTTTGACCAATAATTTCATCGACAGAAACATTTTTGGCAATATGCTGACATTAAGTGATACACAATATTTCCTGCTATGTTCATAGCTAGAAATGG
>NC_068986.1:111841279-111848625 GCF_001194135.2 Octopus bimaculoides
ATATATATATATATATATATAAAGTAAGTACGTAAGCCTTATGTATTTATGTATGAATGCATGCACTCATTCATTTGTAACATATTGCATGGATGATTACCCAACACCGGAAATTTAGATAAGCGATTGTTCCTTTTTGGGGGTTTTATAATATTCTGTTATCGCTCCGGTACCGAAGGTTTCCCGCTGATAAATACTAGTAATTTATCAACCAGAAGTTAAACCACAGATGACACTTCACCATAAAATCTGATTCATTCGTATTTTAAATTGTGAATGAAAAGGTATGTATTTTTATCGGTAGGAAGATTAGTAATAAAATTATCATACTCTCATAGACTGGTGCAAATACACAAGCACATGCACATACATAGACACACAAACATACGTATACACATGTATATGCATGGAGAGAGAAAGGTGGGGAAAGCGGAGATTGACATTGAGGTTGAGAGATACAGATAGACAGACATATAGCTGGGTACTCATAAATCGATTCTTTCGAATGATCATTTAATTGTTCGATCAACTGAATATTTTACTCATTGAATGGATACCTGAAATAGCTGTGCATTCTCCCGGCACGTTATTCTCAGGCCCACTGAGAATACCACAGCGTGAGAAGCCTAACATTTAAACTGACGTACAATACCCTCAACCACATCCACTGTCTTCTTTAGTTAACCTCACTAAAAATGCTTGTGTCGATTGCATCTTATGGCAAAGAAATTTCTCTCTAATTTTCTACTTATGACGAGAAATTCGTACCCCTACATAGAAGACATTACATCAGTTAGAAATATCAATACTATCTTATGTTCATGACATGTTAAAATCACACAAATTCAGTGAAATTTAGAATTTCTAGTAGTCTGTATAGGGTAGTTAGAAAAGGAATCTGAACTTTTTGTCTTAGAGTAAAACGTATTTGTAAATAGTAATCTGTATAGCCTACTTAACGTGGATACACTGTAAGAACACCCTGAATGCTGTAGTATTCATTTTGAGAAAGCATCGTAACGACCTGTAATGTAGAAAGCACAGAATTGTTGCGACAAGCGAGCAATGTCTAGCCTCAGTTTCTATTTGCTTCATTTTTCCAGAGGAGGTCATCTATCTGCGACACCACTTACATATCCATACACGCGACGTTTGGCATGCACATGGTAACAGTAGATACTTGCTGTTGATGAGGCGCAAGCACGCAGAAATCCCGTGATCTAGCATATCCATGCTGTTGCTAGACATACTTTGTCAGTTGCTCGTATTTCTGTGGCTATGACTTCATACGGGATGTAGCCTCGATACGAAACTGCAGTATCATGACGATCTTCGCGCGAGGCCATATTCTTTTCCCTCCCACTGCATGTGCACTTAAATGAACTGGTGAACTCTCTCATAACTAAGTAGGTTTGTAGTGTTGTACTTCCTTGAACTTTTCCAGTGCGTAGCTATATTTTTGAGTGGCAACATTGTTAAGTGTGCCACATTCACCAGAGAGTATTTCGTCAGAACAATAACAACAACGGCTACTATAGTACCACTTCACCACCGCCTCGTGAGAGGCAGATGCTTTAAACAAGAAACTGGGCTAACTGGGCATTAAATTAATTGGAGTTTTGTTACATGTCATTTCCATGGTATTGCTATTGAATAATAATTCACTTTCTACTCCATATTCAAGCCTTGTCTCTTTCTGTTTATTCTGAGCAATCTTCCGAAAGCTTAATTCCATAATAAACTCTCACACGCTCCTGAACACACTAACACTCACACATGAAAACGAAGAAAACGCAGATGCATACACATACACCTTTATACATGCGTGTATGCGCGTGTGTGTGTGTGTGTGTGTGTATGTATGTGTATACATATGCATATGTGTGCGTATGTGTGTATATGTTTAAACATGTGCATTTATGTGCACAATACACATAGAAATGAACAAACCAGACACACGTCTATACATATACACGTGCTCAAAGACACAGTGGTGCATATATGTAGGCATGAAAACTAACAGCATCTGCACACATGGTTGTATATAAACACATATAACAACACATGCAAGCATAGAAATGAACGCACTCTAATACCAAACCATACACTGAAACATCGTCTTAGGAGAAGGAATGAAGTCACAACTCAAACATGCGCATGCGCATACATCCACATCTAATCACACATTAACATGAAAAGCAGCAAAACCACACCCGCGAACATACACAGATACATACCTAACAGGCCCACATACACAGCTAATGCACACTCGCACTTACAATATGAACTCAGTCATGAAGGAGCAGGCAGGTGCATGCGCAAACACACGTGAGACTCTCGCGTGTACACGATTCTGGTAACCGTACACATACACATACATTCTAGGTACAGACATACACACATTCTCAAAGACACTCCCCAACCGCCAAGACTGGGATTTAAAAAAGAAAAATTAAACAAGATTTTTTCCTATCTATTTGTTAATTTATTTGTTTATTTATTTATTTATTACTTGACTTTATCTTCAATTATCGAAATTGCAAATTTATCCGTCAACGTGTCCTATCTACTTCTTCCCCTTCCTTTATTTTTGTTGTGCTTGTTGTGACTTTTTATCATCATCATCATCCTCTTCTTCTTCTTCGTCTTCTTCTTATTATTATCATTATTCGTCTTCTCTTTTATTCTTCTTTCTTTTTCTACCTCTTCCTTTTTATTTCTGTTTCTGTTTCATGCTTTTCCTTCTCCTTCATCTTCACTTTTATTCTTTTCTTCCTCCTCTTCTTCTCCTTCTCTTTTATTCCTCATTCCTTTTCTTCTTCCCCCTTTCTTCCTCTTCTTTTTCTCACTACTACTACCACTAGTGCTGCTGCTGCTGCCGTCACCACTGCCACCACTACCACCACCACCACCACCACCACCGTCACTAGTATTCCTACAAATGTTGCTAGTGTTCCTGATGCTTGATGCCATTCCAGCTAATTTTGAATTTCATCTTCATGTTTATAACATTATTACGACGGAAAAATCCTCCGTCACCACCACCACTCATTCCATTCTCATTACCCACACCACTACCACCACCACCACCACCACCGTGACTACCAACAATGACAACACTACCTAAACCAATGCCATCCCCACTCTCAACGCAAGTGTTGGACACGAGCATTGCAACCACCAACACCACCAATTTTACAACCTGTACACCCACCACCATCACCGACTGATAAGAAATAGCCAACCTTTTAGAACGCAAGTAAAACCCTAATCACGAAAACCGCAAACAAAATAAACAACACCTTGTATCAGAAATCTAAATAGGGAGCTGATACAATTATTAAATATTTCTTAGAAAAAACAGAATAGTGACAAATATTTTCAGAAAACATGAACCCCAAAATGCTCACTTTAACACTATAGGGAGTAACTAATAGCAGCTGCAACGGTTACAATGCTCATGCAACACTTTATATCATAATTACAACCCCAAAGTAATAATACTCGAAGTACAAAATCAATCTGAGAGAATACGTTTCTGAACAAAAATCACTCACTACATACAGGATGAGGAAGGATCGCAAATGCGACGCACATGATCCACAACCATGATCCACAGTTGCATTGAATGCTTTCCTTCCATTAATCAATCACTGTCCAAAAATCAAATCTCACAATATTCAGCCACCAAGTATCAGATGCCTCAACGTCTGCGGCCTGATGGAAATATTAGTATACCTAATATTTAGGCTTATTTGCCTTCACACATTCCATTTGTAGTATCACAGGCGTTTCACGATAAAATTATCTTGATTGTTGACGTAAAAATCATTTGAAATGATATATTTTGTACTCTAGGTACAAGGCCCGGAATTCTTGGGAGCGGGCCAGTCGATTAGATTGATCTCAGTACGCAACTGGTACTTAATTTATCGACCCTGAAAGGATGAAAACAAAGTCGACCTTGGCGGAAATTGAACTCAGAACGTTAAGACAAACGAAATACTGCTACGCATTTCGCCCGGTCTGCTAACGATTCTGCCAGCTCCACCGCCTTAATAACAACAACAACAGCAACAATAATAATAAACAGTTATGTCACAATCATTATCACCATCCTACACCTTATTAGTGACATCATCATCATCATCATCATCGTCGTCGTCGTCATCATCACAAAGTCGACCTCGACGGAATTTGAACTCAGAACGTAAAGACAGACGAAATACCGCTCAGCGTTTTGTCCGGCCTGCTAACGTCTCTGCCGGCTCGCGGCCTTAGTTTAAATAGTATAATGAAGGTCTTCTTCGAAAACCCTGAGAAAAACTTAAAACGGGGCTGATACTTAGCATGTCTAACAGACTCATCTATCCAAAAACTACAACTCAGATTAGAACCACTTATGAAACAGCAACCTACAGATATCTAAAACAGAAAAAAAACAAAAACATTATCTACCAAAGTATTGATGGATAGGGCTTCTCAGCGAAACTTTACAACTTATATCGACACTTGTTTCACATGCATTTGCAAAACATAGAGAGAAACTTTTACGTAAATATATACTTCACAACGCAAACAATTTCAAGCACAGCTATACAAACCTACATCCATCGACTCAACGGTGCTGCGCACTAAATCCATTGCGTTCCGATATTACAGCAACAGAAACTGAAATAGAATAAGGACGGTTAACAAGGTAGCATCGGAAGAAGGCAGTAGCGATACAAGTACGTGCATACATATACACTTGCGCACAGAGCAGAGGAAAATAATTGAAACAAAAACAGCAAGACATTCACATATATTCTTAATAAATATGGAATGCAGGGCGGCGAGCTGGCAGAAACGTTAGCACGCCGGGCGAAATGCTTAGCAGTATTTCGTCTGCCGTTACATTCTGAGTTCAAATCGCACCGAGGTCGAATTTGCCTTTCATCGTTTCGGAGTCGATTAAATAAGTACCAGTTACGCACTGGAATCGATGTCCTTGTTGTCCCCTCTATGTTTAGTCCCCTGCGGACAATGAAGAAATAAATGTATATAGGATACACATAGGATAGAAAGTAAAACGTCAGGCGCACATAAAGCAAGTACTTACGGTTTACTTGGCCAAAAAAGAGAAATAAAAAAAATTATAACGCTATATATTTCGTCATCATCGATTATGAAAACCATCCTTGAAAGCTAGATTTCTTGCAAAATATAATTAAATTGCAAACTTCACGAAACAATGCCCAATGCGTTAAACAAGATTATTCACCCATCACACACACAGACAACACGTTCATGAAACACAGATAAGAATAATGTAAAATGAGCATTCAGTTAGTCACATACTGACGGTAAGAGAGAGAGAGAGAGAGAGAGGGACAGAAAAGGGGGGAGAGAGAGTGTGAAGGCAACATCATAAAATGCACTCTTTATCTCATTCTGTATAGTTATCCCATTTACACATTGATTCATCTTCAAGGGAGTCACTTTATGACGTATTACCACGGATCTTTTGCAGTTACATCTG
This sequence comes from Octopus bimaculoides, assembly GCF_001194135.2. Lineage (NCBI taxonomy): Eukaryota > Metazoa > Mollusca > Cephalopoda > Octopoda > Octopodidae > Octopus > Octopus bimaculoides. Next base: position 111,846,801 of record NC_068986.1, read on the forward strand.
CCAGAACCGATCAACAAATATCTATCAGAAGTATGTAGAACACACATCAGAAAAAGACTTATTCTGTGGCTGTAATAATAGTAATGGAATTAAACGTGGTAGCATTGAGATTTAAAAAAAATATTGGGTGATTACATTTAGTCGAATGCTTACCAAAACCTGGCCATTCGGCCCCGTTGTCTCTGACTTTAGCCATGCAGCATCTTGATTCTGACCTCTCTCTCTCTCTCTATCTCTCTCTCCCTCTCTCTCTCTCTCTCTATCTCTCTATCTCTCTCTCTGTATATATATATATATATGTATATATATATATATCGATCCATCTATCTCTCAAACAAACAAATCATAGTATTGACGTACAACATATGTAGCTACAGAAATTGATTTCCTACTCGTACAGTTATTGTTCTTGCCAATTGGTTACCGAAACGTTCGTGGGTTGGTAGTTGTGTCGGTTACATTTCTTTCGGTGTCAGGAGACCGTGGGGATAAGGATGATGTGTAGTATTGTGTTGATGCCAAATTTGTTATTATATTGTTTTTTTCTTAATTGTGATCAAATAAATACCCACTGACATGTCCTCAATTGCTTTAGATAAACTGACAGACTCTACAGAGATGTATCGATCGATAGTTGGATAGATAGAGAGGATGTAACGATCGATCAATAGTTAGGTAGACAGATAGATAGATAGATAGATAGATAGATAGATAGATAGATAGATAGATAGATAGATAGATACAAGAAAGTATGCCCAGACAATAAAACAATCCCGGTGAAAATTTCCGTTGTTCTGTGAAATGGAATCCGATTCTTTAGATTCATTCTGTCATAGGATATTGGGAATGTTTGCCGTCCTCGTAAACATCGGGATTATGCGGAATTATAAATCATCGTTAAATATACTTTCGTTAAACACCCAGTTTTCCTTTTGCAGATTCAGAATACTTTTAGATTACACTTTAGTATTCCAAACAATATCAGTAACATCTTTATGACATGACGTATCCGTGTTAGAGATTTGAGACGGTCTTCACTATTGATGTGCTGACAGAAGTAACTTTATGGGCACGAATGCTTAACTTGTACTTATTTTGTTTATCACAAAGTAATAGAAAACTGGGTTAACCTTGATATGATTAAAATTCGGAACGTAAATATCTGTAATTAAATGCTTGAATATGTGTTTTCTATTTTCTACGGATTCTCTTAATCGAATACGCTCACAAATACGTGTTATATCATCACGGAAGGTAAACAAAAATAAAGTAACAACCAAATGAAAAAGATACTGCATAATATTCTAATATAATTTCGATAATCAAAAGATTCACAAAAATACAGAAATAAATATTTAATTAACGTAGGGTGCTTGAAATTCTTCAAACGATCATCAATCTAATATGATTTACTTCAAACAAAATATCGAAAAAGTGCTGAAAGTCAGCAAAATAATTATGGGTCACATTCACTAAATTAGATTAGCCTATTATTTACTTAACAACTTGACCGAGAAATTAAAGTAAACTTTTTTTTTGTGCGTGTTGGAAAATGACCACCACTACACCAATAATTAGTATAGAGTTCTTCGATTGAGTGACGACAGTAAGTTTTCTTGGCTGGCAACACATTTGTAGCCATGCTTCACACGTATTTGGTTCCTACAAAGGTCAACACACACTTACCGACCTAATTACCTTACAATTAATATATTTCTAGAGAGCACAGTATTCGAATATTTAAATAGAGGAAAATTCACCGATTGATATTTTGTGTGAAAAGCAATAGTTTTTTTTTTTTTAAATATATATATATATATATATA
>NC_068986.1:111849040-111853044 GCF_001194135.2 Octopus bimaculoides
TATATATACATATGTTTACCTCGTTAACGTATCAACTTCGTCTTATGTGTCTTAGCCATGAATAGTCATGCCATGGATTATTATAACACCATAACATTCAAAGTAAGTAATTCTGCTGTTACCGTGGAATACTGTAGAAATTATAAACCGCAGTGAATGAATTCTTCTAGAACCACAGTAAATTCAGTTAGTAATTTGCCAATATACCGGAAGCAAAGAAATATTTAAGGATATTTTCGGTTATTGAGTAAACCATACGTAAGCATTCTTGTACGATTATCTATTAATCCGCCTTCATCTTTGACGACTGAATCGTTGATATAACTGCACTAAATGGTCCTTATTCACTTTTGATATCACCGAGGCGATGGCAGTATTCAGTGAGACTTTGATATTCTGAGGTTGTCAAACACGTTCCTTTTCTGCAAATTTGTAGAAACAGTGACCATAGAATTTAGCTCTGGTTTGTTGTTACTTGATCGTAAAGGGTGTCCTTCTGTTGCGCACTTCATACTACCAGAGCTAGACACCCGTCTCCAGCCCTACAATATATCTAGCAGTAACAATTCTAAAATCTTGTGCAAAAAATGTGAAGCCGCATAAAGACACACATACAATTCACCACTTATAAAACAATTGCAGCTGCTGGAAAATGAGGTCTTCGACCACCTATCGACATCAGAAAGATCTGAACACAACCGTCATTTTTGCTCCTAGTCTCTTGGGTGTGGTCGACGTTTTTCTCATCAGAGAAGATCCAAAGCATGCCACGTTCGTCAAGTCTTTTAATTTTGATAAATAACCACTTGTTGCGGATCAACCAGTTTTTGTGCACCTTTGCAGGTGCGAATTATTTTCTCAGTGCATAAGGCTTGTATCGAATATTATCGTGCACCACATTTTTGATACTGCTCTCTCCGATTTCTGACGATCCTTTGCGAAGTCCTTCATTATTTTCTGGTATCACCATTTGCAATTGCGCTGTCTTTATAGAGCCTGAGGGTTTACAATGTTATTTCATGCTGATAACCGAACAACTGGTTGTCAGCTGAGGCACTGCTTTGTCTCTTGTTTGAATAATATTATTTGTTTGTTTGTGTGTATATATATGTATGTGTATATATCTATATATATATGTGTGTGTGCGCGTGTATGCGTGTGTGTGCGCGTGTGTATGTGTTTGTGTGCGCGTGTGTATTGTATCTATGTGTGTTTACGTGTGTCTGTGTGAATCTCTATTGATTAGCCAAAAGCGATAAATTACAGGACTAAATCAAAATGTTGAACGTAGGTGTTCTTGTTTCCAATCGTGTTTTTTTCTTTTGAATATTCAATCTCTGAATGGATTTTCAAATATACAATGCAAGTTTGAAGGAGACGCTTATACTTTTGTTCTTCCGTTTAAACTCCTTTCTGGACGACGTGGTCATATTATTATAAAGGTCATAAACTCCATAGAATCGAAGTCATGAAATTGTGACCCTTTCTTGATGAAATAGGTGACAGAAAGAAAATATATACTCTTTCACTTGTTTCAGTCATTTGACTGTGGCCATGCTGGAGCACCGCCTTTCGTCGAGCAAATCGACCCCAAGACTTATTCTATGTAAGCCTAGTACTTATTCTATCGGTCTCTTAGGCTGAACCGCTAGGTTACGGCGACGTAAACAAACCAGCATCGGCTGTGATGCGATGTTCTTGGGATACAAACACAGACACACAAACACATACACACACATACATATATACGACGGCCTTCTTTCAGTTTCCGTCTGCCAAATCCACTCACAAGGCTTTGGTCGGCCCGAGGCTATAGTAGAAGACACTTGGCCAAGGTTCCACGGAGTGGGACTGATCCCGGAACCATGTGGTTCGTAAGCAAGCTACTTACCACAGAACCACTCCTACGCCTACGCCACTCCTATATATATATATATATATATATATATATATATATATATAGATAGATATATATGTATGTACCTATGTAAGTGTGTGTGTTTTCACATATACAGAGATGTGTACACACACATAGACACACACGCACAGGCACACAAGCACACACATAACCATACATATATGTGCATTAAACTTTCTAAATTTCGCAAATTCGCATTTGAAATGAATGACCAACATTTCCAACAACGTATATTGCTCCTTTCACCAGAATTACACTTTTTTCTTATCCGTATTTCACACCACTGCGATATTTCAAGTGTTTTTTTTGGGGGGGGGGTTTCTAATTTGAAAATGGTTTTATACACTTTAGCGCATTCGTATTTGTTCATTCACTTGTGTTTTGTTATCGTTTTCATTGATTGTTGTTAAAAGCTTCCATAGACGTTGGTGCCATTTTTTTCTTTTTTGTTTTTGGTTTTTCTTTCGTCATTGGTCGGTTTTTTAAATTGTATTATTATTTCTCCTAATTATCATTGACAATTTGTATTACGTTATTTTCCCCGGCTGCTCTCAACTCGCTTCTTGGTACTTTTCATTATGTTTGCATCTTCTCAATGCCACCGTTGCATTCCGTATCTCTATCTGGTCTCAGTAATTGATATTAAGGTCAGTATTTACAACGAACATCTTTTTTAATGTTAAATTGTGCCATTATGTTGTAATCCGTTTATCGGTTTAACCATCCATCTATATCGCGTTTGTTATTCTTTCGACGTCGAATGCATATCCGATGCTACCGAGGCAATTTGTGGGGGTGCACAGGCAGTATTTCCTGTAACCGTTGTTATCTTTTTCTGATTATCCATGTGGTCTGTTTTGATTACTCATGTGGTCTGCTCTGATTACTCATGTGGTATGTTGTGATTACTCATGTGGTCGCTTCCTAATTACTCATGTGATCGCTTTGTAATTTTCCATGTGGTCACTTCTTGAGTATCCACGTGGTCACTTCTTGAGTATCCACGTGGTCACTTCCTGATTACCCGAGTGGTTACTTCCTGATTACCCAAGGGACTACTTCCTGATTACCCAAGGGGTTACTTCCTGATTATCCATCTGGTCAGTTCTGATTACTTATGTGATTGCTTCGTGATTTCCCAAGTGGTCACCTTGTGATTATCCCTATGGCCACTTTCTGATTTCCCATATGGTCACTTCGTGATTACCCATATGGCCACTTTCTGATTTCCCATATGGTCACTTCGTGATTACTCATATGATCACTTCGTGATTACCCATATGGTCACTTCGTGATTACCAATATGGCCACTTCGTGATTTCCCATATGGTCACTTCGTGATTACACATATGGCCACTTTCTGATTACCCATATGGTCACTTCCTGATGACCTATGTGGTCACTTCCTGATAATCCTTGTGGTGACTTACTGATTATCTATATAGTCACTTCTGATTACCTACGTATTCACTTCCTGTTCATCAATGTGGTCTCTTCCTGATTACCTACGTCGTCACTTCCTAATTCACCATGTGGTCACTTCCTGATTATCCATCTGGTCACTTCCTGATTATCCATCTGGTCACTTCCTGATTTTCCATGTGGTCACTTTCTGATTACCTACTTCCAAATTAACCATGTGGTCAGTTCCTGATTACCCATGTGGTCAATTCTGATTACCCATGTTGTCTCACTACGAATTTTCTGCGCTATTTGGTCTCTGGTCAGTTTCTTCCCTATCTTTACTACATATATTATTCGACTGTATATTTTATTTTCGGTTTCATCATCTTTTGAGCTAAACTTAATATAAATGTCTGCAACAACATTTTCTTCAATTCTCTCCAGTTAAACATTTTCTTGCATACGTTTCCTCTCGAAACAACAATAGTTCTCATAAATCAAGGTATTATTTCGTGTAACTTCATTCATCTGTGTTCTCTACAGTCAAAATGCTTGCCACTCTAAGGTACTTTTCTGTTGTTACCTTTCTCTTTTATTATCCGTTTTTCTCTCAATGTATATTCATTCATACATACGCACCAACTCACACACATATTTATACATGCATATATGATTTTATATA
>NC_068986.1:111853741-111862998 GCF_001194135.2 Octopus bimaculoides
ATATATATATATATATATAGGACCTTAACATTTTCCAGAGTGTATATGTTATAGCGGTATCTGATTCTCATTCTCTAGTCATCTCACTCCTTGTGTCATTATCGGATTTTAACTATTTCTCCCTTCCCTCAGCCTCCATTTTTCTATGACAGAATGCCTCTTTCATTCCCTCCTCTTTCTCTTTCTCTCTCTCTCTCTATCTATCTATAACTCACTCTTTGTTTATCTATCTTTCTCACTTCCTCTCTTTCAACCAATCTAGCTACTGTCACAATCTGAAGATATCGAACACGAATAGTTTCGGCGAGTGATCCAATTTGTCGTAGCTTGTATTGAACAGTCAAGTGAGATCGATAACAAGAGATAAAACTTATACATATCACATGGGTATGTTCCAGATAGAGGTAAAATACATCAATAGAATTTGGTGTAATTCGATTAAACTAGGAGCTGATAGAGTAATGCTATTAGCTTTGCTTACTGAAGGTAATTGACGGATAAATAAATTAACACCACATTCTATTCTTTTCAGAAGAAACTCTCTCATACTCGATTTCTCTCTCTCTCTCTCGCTTTCTCTATCTTCAAATTCACACCGACATCAGTTGAAGAGGGACGCTGTTTCATTGCAAAACACACACTTCAAGAAACATACATACATGCATACATATACGCATAGATACATACAAACATATATGCATACATATACACAAACATATATACAGCGTAGATGGACGGTCACTGGAATTCACAAGTTACACACATACATATATATATACATACACACCCACACATATAGACGCATGTATATATAAATACATATATAAATGCATATCTACACATATATACACAGATATATAAACACATTATATGTATATATACTCATATATGTTCACACCCACACTCACACAGACACGTACAAGTATAGGCATCATACACACATATACACAGAAGTATATATAGACATAGATATATAAATATAGATATGTCTGTGTGTGTGTGTGTGTGTATATATATATATATATATATATATATATATATATATATATATATATATATATATATATATATATATATTTATATATGTGTGTGTGTGTGTGTGTTTACATATATATATATGTGTATATGTACATAGACACACTCGTGTGTATGTGTGTTAAATCGTATGCATTTATGTGTTCATATTGGTTGTGTTGAGCTTAATACAATTATGTTTTAAGCACTTCGTATACTAACACATGTATCTAATTGGTGATTACTATAATGCTATGCTCACTGTTTTGCCTGTGAATCTGCTAAGAAATTTTAGCGGGAGCATTCGAGAGACCATTTTTTTGTTTTGTATTCCAATGTTAAACAAAGTGAAATGTATGTGTGTGTGTGTCTGTGTGTGTGTGTGTGTGTGTGTGTGTGTGTGTGTGTGTGTGTGTGTGTGTGTGTGTGTGTGTGTGTGTGTACCTCTATGGAAGCATGGATGTGTGTGTGTGTGTGTGTGTGTGAGGGTGAATGCGTGTGTATAAAGATCGTGTGCTCTGAGCGTGGGTGTATATAGATCAAGAGAACGCGTGAAAGATGTGAGGATAGAGAGTGCGAAATAGGCAGAGAGTAAATGATGTAAATTCTATGAACAAAAACAGCGAACTGAAAAAAAAAAGTGTTATCGACTTCTGTACAATTAAGGTTATTAACTGAAATTTAGAACAAAATTATTTGAACCCATTCAATTTCTAATCAATATTTTGTTTAACTTTCATTAATTTATTTTGTATAAAATGTTACCGAATGCACACCGACTGAAGAAAATGAATGAATAAATAAACATATCTAATTGGCATTAGCTTTTAAAACAATGTTCACGACACACGCATACAGAAAACACATACTTACACACTGATACTCTTGTGTGTGCTGGCACCTAGTTCCGAATTAACTTTCACGAAGCAACCTCCCCTGTTTAATTTCTCTTAGTCACACTTAGATTTTAATTCAGCTATAGATACTCTAATTGCTTTTTCAAGCTTGTTACACTGAAACCTATATCTCTTCATATCACGCTGTGCAATCTTAACCAAGCAGAAAACACTTTAGATAATGTAGCCCTGCTTATTACAAACAGAGCCTAATGGCCACGGCTAGATTGTCTTTAATTATATCTGTTAACCAGAACACTAACTGAAGGTTAACCAGAACACTAAGACAAAATACACACACATGCACATGCACGTGTATGTTCTTGAAATGCCTAATAATGATTGCGTGCATATAAATGTTGCCGCGAAGTCACATCGAAAGACTGCATGAGATAATAGCAACCGAGTATTGTTATATACAATGAGAGAAAAATATTGACAATTAATTCATCAATTAGCAATATCTTAGTAGGGATTGCATATATATACCTAACGACATATTCAATTAAAATATCATTTCACACTATGAGATTGCACAGAATTCGTTCGATGAAATTTCAAATTTATTTCTTCATTCTTTTTTTTTCTTTTGATCAACTACTTTTAAGACCAGGAGAGTCACCGTTATCATCATCATCCGAGGAAGCAGCAGTGAGTGCGTTGACGGCATCAGTTGCCATAGCAGGAATGTCGACAGAAGCAGAATCAGCGGCGGTATTAAAGTACATTTTTGTTTGTGATGGTTTTGCTGGTGGTGATGGGGGTGTTGGTGGTTATGGTACTGGTGGTGGTGGTGATGGTGCAGGTGGTGGTGGTGACCTCTTTTGCTAATCGTTTCATGGTTTTGCTGTCGACGTCGTCGTTTTTTCTCTGGTTTTCCATGCTAAATATTCTTGTCTTCCACAAGAAGCTATAGTAAAATCTAACTTGACGGAAATTATAATGCATAAGGAAAAACACAACATCTGTAATCCTGTGAAACTTAATCAAGATCCCACTGCGTTGGAAAATACCACATGACCACGTTGAGTGCCGGCCTTTCTTTGATGAATGGAGGTGCAGAGATGACTATCAAGACGGAATCAACTAACATTCGACTACTTCTGGCACGTAAAAGATCCTCATTTGAACTGAACAAGCAATGTACAAACAAACGACTTTTAACAAAGCTGTGTATTAAAATATATATAGTGAATGGTGTTTGTGTTTTGCGAAATTCTTTGATAGTTTGATAAGTATAGTCTTGTATATGTGGCCGTTAGTTTTAGATGGAAAGTTTTAAACAGATATATACGAGTAAAAAGTCAAAAGTGTGTGCGTAATTTCTGAGTGCTTAATGAATCTAAACAAAATTGGTCTGAGAAGGAAATAGAACTTCTGTTAAATTCATGGTACTGTCTAGCCGAAACGGAGAACATAGACACATCAGGCGTACAATTGAAAGCTTCAGAAATCGCCCCGAGAAGCAGATTCAAAACAAACTTAAATTAAAACGGCATTTAAATTAATTGATAGACATTGTGAAAAACTCCGTGTTTTCTCTTCAAATACTATTCAACAGCAACCACCACCACCACCACCACAGCAACAACAATAACAACAACCATCACCGCGACAACAACAACCAACACAGCAGGAACAACTGACTAAGCCTCAACCTTTAACACTCCTTAATTCTACGACAGTTGATGACCGACTTAATGAAACGGTCAGTTTGTCAGTTTGCAGCTGTTCACAGCCCATTCAACCAGAGTTTGTTACCCACCCATCATATCTTCAACAGCACCAACACTTACAGAAACAAGAATCACAACAGCAACATCAACAATTACAGCTACAACTACAACATCCACCTCAAAAACAAGAACAAACACAGCTTCAACCTGCTACCATCCCAATTTGTGATCAACCAACTAAATGCTTACTTGAAGATCCCTTAATGAATTTGCCAAACACAAATGTCCACAAATTAAAATCTATGCCTCTCACAACCTACACACGAAACCCCAAGATATGTCGCTATTCACTACACAAGAGGCTGTGCACTGAAACTTATAGCAAATTCACTCATTTACCAGGGACTAGACGCTCAGTTCCTACTCACAACAGCCGCTACCGTCAAAGTGCACAATCTAAAACAACGTCACTACCAGCGCCGCCACCACATTCACCAACTACTAAATCAAATTTAAAAAAAAATAAGCCACTCATTCTACACGAAACCCTAAAATCTGCCGCTATTCTCAGCATAACAGATTATATCCACAGCTTAATTGTCCATCTACCTTTCTCCCGGGGACACCTTGTACAAATCAAAAATATAAACGGGACCCCTAACTAATACAAATCCCACAGTCACAAACATTTTCAGTACTCCAAACAGAACACATTTTTTAGTCATAATGAATCTGGTAAAAGACCTACAAAAGAACATTCTAGCCATCACACAACGCCACCCTCCACCGCCACCCTATCGCACAATCACCCATTGCTGCCATTAACAAGCGAATCACCAAAACAGTGACCATTATCGCCTCAACATTTTTGCTCAATGCACAAGGCATCAGCCCTTCCAACAATGCCCAAAAATGGAAGATCCAGTTTATTGAGGACTGGGTTAATGACCATCCACACCATATCCCTTTCTTCGTCCTCACAGAGACCCATCTCAATAACCTGCACTTGGAAGCTGAGGTGAGAGTGAAGGATATTCCCGCCACCCGTACAGATCGGGTCGGAAGAAGGAAGGGAGAAACTGCCATTTTCATGAACGATTCTTTTTGGACTGAAGCAATGGACGTATTTACCAATGGCTGCTGAGGAGAAGCTCCGGTATATAGTAAAACCAACAACTGAATAGTAGTTGGGCTCTATATTCCACTCCTCACTCCTTTATTACGCTTCAAGGAATCCCTCAATTGTATAAAGGATTTCTTCCATCAGTGTCATTCCGACAACATATCAATGATGGGGGACTTCAACCTTTGCAGTGTTGATTGGTCCACAAACAGCTTGAAACCAGATTTTTGCACCTCAACTCCTGATAAGGAAGCAATGAAATTGCTTCCTGATTTCATGGATGAGTTTTTCCTGACCCAGGTTATTCTCGAACCAACAAGGTGTCACAAAAACACCTTGGAGCTAGTGTTCTGTAACCACATTGACGCTATCCACAATATTGCAGTGGAAATATCACACACCACTACTCTCAGACCGGTTCTCTACGATCTGAGTTCTACTTTCCAAAGATTAAACCCAATGACATCTTTCCAGCCCATCAATTTGACACTGTGGAGCTTCATAACGCAGACTGGGATGCGATCAATCATGATCTTTCGCAAGTTGATTGGGCCTTCACACACGCAAGCCCCCAACAACATAAACACATCATGGAAGATATTTGTAGATCCTGTAACAAATATAGGTGCAAACCATATTTCATTACGATCAGTATACAAATCCCTAGAAATAGAAGAGCAATTATCAGAAAAATAAACCGAATTAATAAGAAAATCAACCAACTTAAATACTGCCAGTAGCAACACACCCATTCGACTGTCATTGCATTCCTTGAATGTTCTGACGTTTAGTACCGGCAACGGAGACTTTACTATCAACCTTAAATGAGAGCCTTTTGTAAAACAGAGTAGCTTTGAAATAATGATTCGAACTGCGTTGGATAATGTCTCCTCCTCGAAATTTCCAACATTCCGACGAGGCTAAAATGGATGTTATCAATATCTCTTTTGGAGAAAAAAAAAAAAAAAATCCGTCACACATTATTTTTTGATCATTTCATTATGAAATAGAATAATTTGCGGATTTAAAATAAAATAGCATTATTTTTGCATTTCTACTGTAGTGGCTGCCACTGCTAGTAATGATGTTTGTGTTGATGATGATGATGATGATGATGACGTGGAGGAGGAGGAGGAGGACAACGATGATGATGCAGGTATAGCGGCAGCTATAGTTGTTATTGCAGTTAGTGAGGCTAATGATCTAGATAATCGTTCTATACAACTATAAGACGAAATTGTAAAACAAATTTAGAAAGGAAAAAATGCGAGATCGATATGTGCTCATTTAAAAAGGTGAGATCTTTTAGTAAGTGTATTATTATAAAACATTTACACATTAATGAAAATACAATACTGCAGACAATTCGATATAATTAGGGCGAAACACCAAATTAATTTCATTGGAACACTTGTTGAGCTTCGAATTAATATCATAGTTGTTTTTGGACGTGTTGCCATGGATACAGATGCAATTTTTTCTGTTCGTGCTTATTTTATTTAATCCATTCGAAATTGGTAGTCGCGTTTTATCTAGACATATGATGTTCATGCAGATAATAGCAATTCTAGCTTCTCACTATGTAGTAACAAAGACAGTTTTAAATAAGTCACGTATGACGGGACGAACACCGGAGGCAAAATATTTTGTTAACCGCCCCAATATTTTTAGTTCCCGCTACTGTTGCTGTTGTATTGGATGGTCTCATTATCTGTATGGATTGTGGTTGGACAAGGGAGATCTGGGATTTCATGTAACTCCTGGCAAAGAAGATAGACAAATGTTTTGACATTTGAAAATTATTACGAAGGGGCACCTTACAACCTGGTGACTCGTCACCACACTAAGCTCCAGCATGTGCTGAAGTTGCTGTAAAGGTTCTATATTCGCCTGGTTAAAAGAGCCTGCAATGTGTAAGAGCTGAACATTTTTCTCAGTATGATGAGCTTGTAAAGACTTCGCCACAGTCCCTTAAATTGGACATCATTCACGTATTGTTTTGTCGTTTATTGAGTCATGAAGACTTTCATGTCTTTAGTGACCACCGGATCACATATAACTCAATATTACACCGGCATATGAACTATGAAATTGACTATAGAGCAAATGATGACGTTGTCTCCGATTTCTTTAATGGGGGAAATTGTGCTTCTTTTGTTAGACGGGTGTATCTCATAATTTGTTGTTAGATTCTAGCACGATCTTCAGTTTTGAAGATTAAACTGAAAGAAATGGCCCAATACGTACTCCAATTCCCGATAAATGGGATTTCACGAAGAAGTTTTTTTTAATATTAGTTCGATACAAAATAAAAAGTTCATTATATTTGTTTACTTACAGAAATTGTTTGTACCTAACCCCACCCTTGTGCAATTCTATCATATGCTCTGAGACGCGAGCAACTGTATTGTTAATAAAATACTGGCAAACACTGCTATTTGCAAGGAAATGTATCATATCTAGCCTTTTCTTGTTTCAAGATGCATTAACAACCAATAAAGCTTAGAAAGCACACACCACACTTCAGTCATTCCACTGCGTGTGTACGTCTTGTGATGGTGTTGACAAACATGGCTGATTTCTTAGGTAAAGTAATCCTTCAAAGTTCATCATTCCTCTTTTCCCACCAGAATTAGCAGATCAACTGAAGTGAATTTGTCTAAACGGAGAATCGCATTTTGTTATGCATTCTGAGTCTGTTACACACAATCTGTACTAATCTACGCTACACACAAACTAATAATTAACTAATCATTGATTCTTGTCTGGAATGATTCTGTAATGAGTTGTTCGATCAAGACTAACCTTTAAAAACAAAAAAAAAATGAGAGACAGAGCTAATAAACATTCGGGTAATTAACATAGGTACAAGGTCAAATATTTTCCGCTGAGAGGATAGTAACGTTAATATCGATCGAGGTAATTGATCGATATTCATTTTATCGATCTAATCATGAGATATAATCAAGGGCATGCATTTTGTGTGAGTGCATGTAATTAATTAAATCAACTCCGTGTATTACCTGATAATGACATTATCAACCACAGAATACCTTCTTAATCGAAAGAGAAAGTAACAGCGTCAATGGCTTCGTAACAAACCTGTTCAATCAGTGGGCGACAAGACGGCGTTAACTTTACGAGTCGATACGAACTGCTCCTTGTTACTCTCTGATATGCTAGAACTAGCAGCTATATCATCTCTAAACCTTTGTTGTATTAAAACAAAAAGAAAAGCAGTATACACACGTAAAAAAAGAGCGGATAGTCGTTGTGGTGTACATCGGAGAATAAATTCACTTGATAAACGTATCAATAGGTTATAATATATTAACAATGACACCGAACAGTGATAGCAACAACAAAACCAATAGCAAACACATGTAACAGAAATTCGAAATTCAAAGTAAATTCATTAAATAAGCAAATATTTCTCTGTATTAGAATAACAATCTTAATTAATCACTACATACGAATAATAGCAGCAGCAGCTGTAATAATAGTAGTAGTAGTAGTAGTAGTAGTTGTAGTAGTAGTAGTAGTAGTAGTAGTAGTAGTAGTAGTAGTAGTAGTAGTTTTTATTGCTGTTTTAACGACTATCACATTAGTGTCTTAAGCATCGGTACAAATAGGAGTACGGTGACCCTGAAGAAGCTGGTCGTTCTCCCATACGGCTAAACACGGAAGCGTGTGGTTATGCTGAATCATATATTGTGAAATTACGGGTTTGATTTTAAGTTTTCACCTGGGGAATTTCAACCATGTTTCGTGGTCTGCTACCACAACAGCTCCTTAATAGGATCCAGTTAGCTCAAGACATCATCAGGAGGAACCACGTCCGGTTTCGGCCCCTACTCCTCTACCGTTTTGACGTGGCGGGGCCCCTCCTTTCGGAGGTGTCTTCAGCCCTGGTGTTGGGTGTATGTCTTCTTTCTTCTATTCCCTGGCCTCTTCGATGCAGCATCAACGAGTGTCAGCGTCCGACTGATCGTCATGTCAAGTTCCCCTTTTTATATCTGCTGAGATGTCAATAAAGAAATATTGTTGTGAGATGCTGGACAGTTTATTGAGCAACCGTTTGAAGACTCGTACATATAATTACCTGGCTCGCGAAAAGTACACATGGGAAATATTCATGTCGCAGGCGAGGGTTATATGGTAAGAGTTTGCTTGTCGCCAACATCGTTCCGGGTCCAGTCCCACTGCGTAGCACCTAAGGCAAGTGATTTTCCTTACAACATCGGGACAACAAAGCCTGTGAGTGAATTTGGTAGATGGAAGCCGAAAAAAGCTCGCGTGTCTGTGTGTATAAAAGCCCTGCAAAACAAAGACGCACCACGTGGCAGTACAACCTCAGCAAATTACACCAGTCAGCTGACTATTGCCTGAGGGTTGCATCAAGTGGTAGAAACCCGAACAGCAACAAACAGCTCTTCCCACAAAGATCTACTTTTTTGTTAACCCTCGCGCGCCGTGCGTGCGTGCGTGCGTGCGTGTGCGTGTGCGTGTGTGTGTGTGTGTGTGTGTGTGTGTGTGTGTGTGTGTGTG
>NC_068986.1:111863373-111868829 GCF_001194135.2 Octopus bimaculoides
TATATATATATACACATATATATATATATATATATATATATATAATTTAACTTTTCAAGGACCTATAAGCTTTAAAGAAAGCTAGCATCCTAATCTTCCAGTTTATACCAGTGATTAATAAAAACTAAATATATTACTTTTCCATTGATATATATAGGTATAAAAATATTTATGTACGAGAAAAGGAAGAAAATGGAGAGATTAACATGCAGACAGTTTATTGAAAGATATTCAAATCTATACAATGAACTGCTTATCCTACTGTCGTTTCCATATCCAATTAGTTAAGTTACAGTTTCATATAAACAAAAAAACTGGTTAATTGGGTATTTCACC
Source organism: Octopus bimaculoides (assembly GCF_001194135.2). Lineage (NCBI taxonomy): Eukaryota > Metazoa > Mollusca > Cephalopoda > Octopoda > Octopodidae > Octopus > Octopus bimaculoides. The sequence continues at coordinate 111,863,710 of NC_068986.1, forward strand.
GGGGGTAGGGGTTATATTTGAACGTGTTGGTTGACCTACGACAGACTCAGATGTGCGTGGTTTAGATTGTGAGTGTTGTTCTAAAGAAACCGTTATTTTTTAATACGTTTGATCTACCAATGCTTGTGCATGATGTTTTTTTATTGGTGGTCGTGTGGTAGTTAGGGTGAGATAAATTATATACGGTGAGAGAGAGAGAAATAAAAGCGAGTGAGTGGGAGTGAGGGAGACGGTGGTAACATTCATCAATTAGTTGTGCTTGAGTTTGTTCAAGAAACTGAAGACTACGAAAAATATGACGTATCAAAACTGCTAGTTTAATTACCACATAATAGTTTTACGCCATCAATATTTGTGCGTAAATCTACGGTCAATATAAACTTTGTAAACAAAAGCAAAACCTAAACATTACCAGATTCTATTTATAGATAATTTATATTAAAACTAAGTACACTAAACGTGTAATTACTATTAAGATAATATGTTTTATCTCAAATTTAGTTTTTTAAAAATTATTATAAGAATTTCAACGAGATATTTATTAGAAACATGCTTAATTGAATTCATAGTAAAATACTAATACATTGCCACGTATAGAAGACATAAACGTCCATCTAAAGTATTTAATTAATATATTATATCATATTATATTATATTATATATATTTCTAATCACTATTACATCTACTAACAATTTATTAACGTTTACCTTCTGTGATGATTATATATTTAATGGTAGTTTCTAAGAGTCCATTTACATGAACGCATGAAAAAACATTCTTTATTTTAGCATTTAAGAGATGTCTCCTAGAATATAAGATAAAAGATAATCCCTTCTAGGCAGAGAAAGCAAAAAGTGTTTCCAGGTTTATAACTTTTTTTCATGTCTTTTAAGTCCCAAATAAATTTATTGAGGCTGATAGAAGAAAACTTGTCCCTGTTATTAAAGGTGTAAATATGTTTAGAGACGTGCTTCTTAATAAGATTTTGCATAGCCCCTATGTACAAAAACATTTTACCTTCAGATATCAGCTTACATCTGTAAACAACATTGTTTTGTTTACAATAATTTTTAAATGAACATTCGCTACTAATCCTAAAATCACAAAAAAGTATTTTCAATAGGACTCGTATTATTACTCTTTTTCACATCATTACATTCAGTATAATTGCTACTTGCCCTTTTATTTACGTTCAAGAGGTGCAGATGGGATATATATATATATATATATATATATATATATATATATATATATATATATATATATATATATATATAGATAGATAGATAGATAGATATTATGTGTGTGTTTGTGTTCATCGTTAAATCCGGTGATATATACATTGTTTTGTGCGTGTTTATGTGCCTTATGTGTATGTGTAAACTTGCATACATGTAATGAAATCCAAAAGCTAATACAAAAATACAATATAGTATGAAGGTGTCATTAACATATCACCCTATGGTCTATGGTATGTTAATGACACCTTTATACTCTGGCCCAACTAGGAAAATGCCCAAGTGCTGTTAGATCATGTCAACTCAATAAAGCCGTCAATACAGTTCACAATGGAAAAGGAATAAGACAATCAGCTGGCATTCCTGGACGTATTAATAACACGCACCAAGTTTGGATTCAGGGCATCCGTATACCGCAAGCCAACCTTCAGTGGACTATACCTTAACTTAAATGTCCACCATCCATACAATGTAAAGAGAAGGATTGCTCAGTGCCTAAAACATCGAGCAAAGAATCGTGATACACGCCACGAAAAAATGATCAAGCTCAATAACGATCTGTTAAGTAAAAACTACCCCAAAATTATTCTATCCACTCCGATTATGAAGAAAATAAGAGAATAAGGTCAATAAACTGTTTATAGTCTCTCTACCGTATGTGAAAGGCCTTTCGGAAAAGATACAAAAGATATGCGGCCCATATGAAATCAGGATAGTATTCAAGAGTAATACAACACTCCGCAAATATCTCCTTCGGGTAAAATCACCAATAGAAGAGAATATGACCAAAGACCGCGTGTACTCCAGCCCATGCTTGTATAACTTGCAGTAGATTATACAAAGGCGGAACATGTCGCTCCCTCAAAATAATAGCATAGGAACATCGCAAAGCTGTAACACGAGGAGATATGTATAAATCAGGTATAGCTGATCATGTATGCAAAAATGGAGACCACCTTTACCTGTGGAATGAAGTTAAAATAATAGACAGAGAATACCACTAGAAAATACGAAACCTAACAGAAGCAACACATATGCTAGGACAAAACAACCTCCTAAGCAGACTGAGTGCAAATATGAACAGCATATGTGAACCGGTATTAAGGAACGATAGAAAAATATTAGGTTTATAAGCCCTAAAATTCACTCCATAATTTCCCACGGACATATGGCGTAGTAGTTAAGAGCGCGGGCTACTAACCCCAAGATTCCGAGTTCGATTCCAATAATAATAACAATAACATCGAAAAATACCTTAGGAATGAGAACTCACGTTCGAAATTTCCCCCAGACACCTGAAGAAGACTGGAGGATATATCAGCCGAAACGTTATGTTAACAACAAATAAGATTAGGACAAATATCCGGTGAAATTAAATAATGTAAATAATGCACATAATTCCTCATCTCTTAAATATAGAACTATAAACATCTTCGTTTATATTCCATAATATATTTAATGGAGACCTATCGAATCTCTAAACAAACCATGATATGTAGGGTAATTAGACGTTGATAGATTTTGTCAACAAGTAGCAATACGTATTAACTAGCAAACGTTAGAGCAGATTTTAAAGTTGTATCTTCCATTAATAAAACGAGAATATTTTCTCATGTGACACTTGAACAACTCTCTAAAGGCGTTATATCTATATTCTATATCTGAATAATGGACTATCACGAAACGTGTTAAGTAGGTTAACACCAATTATTCTAGTCCGATTGATATTGCTAAATAGATGAAAAAATATTTCAACGATTTATTTCGTAATTGTACATTAATTAGAATAACATTCTTTGTATTTGTACAGAAAATCTTATTTTAGATGGCATATATTTCTAGGTTTGTAAAGAAGTGTGTATGTGTGTATCTATGCATACATGTATGTCCGTTGTGTTTATGCGTGTGTTTGTATGCGTGTGCATTAATGCACGTATTTGTCTATATGCTATACATTTATGAGTATAGAAGCTCTATGGGTCTATGAAAATCTTGAAAAACATATTGATCCAAAGATCTCCTGTCTTCAGTATGTCCTACTTCAGAGATATATTGAGTAACTTAGCTCTTCACACTGAATACGGCATACACCTTATTGATTTCATATGATCTAATTAATAAACACTCCACCCTTTCTTATTTTCTTCTGTATACAGAAGAGGCACAAGAGTGGCTTCCCAGCTACATGGTTCTGTGTTCAGTCTCACTACGTAGCATTTTGGGTAAGTGTCATTTATAGCCTCGGGCTATAAATGACATTTGGTAAACGGAAACTAATAGAAGCCCGTCGTGTATATATGTATATATCTATATATATATATATATTATGTATATATACAACTGTATTATATATATATATATGTATGTGTGTGTGTGTGTGTGTGTGTGTGTGTGTGTATCTATTTGCGTGTCTATGTTTGTCCCCACCCCCATTGTTTGACAATCGAATTTGGTGTGGTGTGTTTACGTCACCGTAACCTAGCGGTTCGGAAGCACTACTGATATAATAAGTACTAGGCCTACAGACAATATGTCCTAGGTTCTATTTGTTCGAGTAAAGGCAGTGCTCCAGCATGGCCTCAATGAAATGATTGAAACAAGTAAAATATTAAATGAATATACATATATAAGACAATTGCAATCAATATGGAGTTTAATACTTCGGCATATGTTTTGCATTCATTTCTACAGTCATAAAATAAATCTTGGTATTTTCATTGTTGTATTGCAATTGGTCAAATAGCTTTATATCTTAGGTGTAGATATCTAGAATCCTAATTATTTATAGTTGTTCAGCATCAAAAATACTGAATACGTTATTCAGCTACTTAGAATGATAGTTAAATATTTTCTGTAAAGAAAATTTAACTCAATGCATGGAAAAGGCATCCTGAGTTTGTTTTGGTTTTCCCTGATAAATAGAAATAATTTGAAGAGAAGTGTAGTTTTGGGTGATCTGTTGAAGTTGAGTAAACCACTGCAAATTCAATGCGAAATTCTTTGATATGTTATCATAAATGAAGAGCAAGATAAGATTCTAATCACGGCTTTCTTTTCATCAGATATATCTACCAATATATCTTGCGCATCTATGAGGCATTTTCTGCGAATAATGAAGCATAATACACATGTATGAACAATCGCGAGTGTGACTTCAAGTAATGTATGATCGGTGATAATTTGTTAGCGAAATCTGTCTTGATGTCTCCGTCCATTAAGTTGCACATTTTGTAATGCATGAATCCATAGTAACAAACGAGTCGCCATTACAGAAACACATTCTGACATTCCCTTTCGAAATATCGTGAACTCTTTGTAATACTTCCCTTTTACTCGTTGTATTTGATGGATTAATAAGAACAAAGCAACACCAGATTTGATTTCAGGTTGACACCGGATATAATGCAATCGATAATGGAACCTTAATTCTTCAGAATTTGAATTAGTTGTTTGAACCAAGTATGTCGGGATTTCTGCCAAGAACCACTTAGATTGGTGTATTATGTATCGCGTAAATGTATGACTTGCATATAACTCACGGAGAGTGTGCTATTCAGCTTTAATTAAGTTTGTCACTGAATTCCTATGGTGTAGAATTATCGAGAGAAGCCGTTCAAAGAGATCTCTTCTCGCACAACATGACTTCTTGTGTTATAAGGTTATGTATCAGAAGAGTTCGACTGTTTAAATTTAAGACTTCAGAACTGACTTTAATTTAAGAATTGTATAATTAGATTCTATCCTCAGTTTGTATTAATATTATGTTAGGTCTCAGTATCAGGGGATCTTCATTTACAACGGTTAAAAAATTGGGCCAATTGATGTTGATAAAATTTATTCGTGTATATATATATATATATTATATATATATATATATATAT
>NC_068986.1:111869093-111873069 GCF_001194135.2 Octopus bimaculoides
CGATAAATATATATATATATATGTGTGTGCGTGTGTGTAAGAGTGTGTGTGTGTGCACATGTGTGTATGTGTGTGTGTATGTATTTATATATATATGTATATGTATTATGTGTTTATGTATGTATGTAAATATGTATATCGATTGTCCGTAAACGTAAATCGGAAAAAAGGAGTCCCTTCTTAGTTGTAAAGCAATATATATTAAAGTTACATAAGGCCGGTTTATGGGATTACCTACGTATATAAAGGGCCTGGATTTATGGCGTATCATCAGATCCCAAAATCTGTTGGCTAAAGGCCTCTCTAGTGAGTGGAATATTTAGAATATGGAGGAGGAAATGAGCTCGTTACTTAAAGTCAACAAAACCTCTTGGCTATTTATTGCCGATATCAAGAAAGGGGGATGTGTCCCTAGGGCTATCGCTCGCCGCTAGAACTGCTACCTCGTGGGTTCCAATTGGCAAGCAGGAATTTCCTGAAATGCAAGAACGGTCCAAATACCTACCTTCAAGAGTTCAAGGTGTTTCCTGGATCGAGGGAGTCCTTTAGGTCCCTCGCCCGTTCCGCTACGCATAATTTACAGTGGTTGGTTCCGTTAATGTAGGGGTCTGGATTCTCTATGATTCTCTATGATTCTCCATGATATTATGTATGGAATCCCATGGTCTATAAGTCGCCATACGCTGTTGTCTGATGACGTGACGAATCCCCTTTCTGGTATCCTGAAGGAGGATGTGCAGTTGGAAGGCGTTGATTAAATGAATTACCAAAACAACCTATGTATCTCCGTGGTCGAGTGTTGGCGGTGGCTTGTTGGTTTCGCTGCCGCCGCTGTTGCCGGGCCTGAGACGTTTGGTGCTAGCGTTGTTGGAGTTGGTCGTGATGGTACTGGTGCTGTTGATATTGGCGTTATTGGAGGTAGCGATGGTGTTGATACTGCCATTGCCGGCTTTGGGAAAGGTGCCATTCTTGTTATTAGAACTATCGCCATTGATGGAGGGGCTCTCATTGCTGTTGTAGATGTCCTTGGCAATTCATCACGTCATTAGCTAGCCACGTATGCCAATAGACGGGATATAATATCATGGGGAATCCTATACAATATCATGGAGAATCCTAGTGAATTCAGTCCCCTACATTAACGGAGACAACCGCTGTAAATTATGTGTGGCGGAAGGGGCAATACAAGTAAAGGTCTTCCTTGATCCAGGGAGCATTCTGAAATTTTTAATGGAGGTTTTAGGATCGTGCTTGGAATTCAGGAGATAGCAGGGCCAACAGCGATATATAGCCAAAAGGACACAACCCCTTTTGTTGATATCGGTGATCGATAAACAAGAGGAAACAATCCCCTTCGTTGACATTGAATAACGAGCTCATTTCCTCCTCCATATTCTAGAGAGATCTCTAACTAACAGATTTAGGGATCTCATGATGCGCCATAAGCCAGGCCCTTTATGGACGTGAAACCTAAGGGAATCCCATGAATCGACCTTGTCTAACTTTAATTTACACGCACATACGCACACACATATATATCTACATATATATAGAGAGAGACATAGGTGGGTAGATAACTAGTTAGAAAGAAAGACAGATAAATGTGTATGCATTTATATATGCATGTATGTTTGTATGTATGCGTATATCGTTTATCCATGTCATTGGGGGAATATATCAAGGTCAAGTATTAATTATTCCTGATCCCTTCTAGGCTTTATCACTAATTCCGTTTTCAACCAAATTGAATGCCGTTATAATGGTTCAACCATGAGCTACGTTGTGATAGAAAGTAATTTAGATTTGGCTCATCAAAATAAATGTGCGCTCAGAATATGTAAGGTCAAAATCGGGGACTAAAGTGAAAAATTGACATTGAATGAAAATGTCTCAATTATTTAAAGACAATACTATAGATTCATTGGTTTAAACACATGTGCTCATACAGTAGAATCTTTTGGTTAAAATCCTTGAGAAAAGTATTAGTTTGGAAGAAAACGTAGTGTGGACTTAGATGATGAGAAAACGGTAAATAAGCCCCAAACTTGACTTTGAATTGAAGTATCTCATCTATAATAAAGCAATGCAATAGTTGTGTTCAGTTGAAAGAACATTATGAGACGCATATGTTGGTGAAAACCTTATCAAAATACATTGGCATGACTTTAAGTGACGAAAAGATCATTTAAACAAATCAAAATATTTTTGGCAACTTGGGATATCTAGCATTATGCATGACAGAATTACGTGTTCTGTGTCGTCTAGCTCATAAGTAAAGAGCTGCAAAGCATGCTGGACAGTTTCTTTCCCTCCTTTTTCTATTTGCCAATTTTTTTCTATTTGTTTTCGTAGCCACTCAACACTTGAGATTTATGTCAGATGAAATCGCTCTACGCGAAGGGTGTTATGGAGAAAATCTTGTGAAAATGTATTTGCTACAAAAGAGTTGTGTGTCTATAAGTGACGAAAAAGAGGTGATAATTTTAAGAAATGAAAATATTTTTGCCTTTTAAGAGGAAAATTAAATTTGAATTCATAGAAATTCCTTTCTGGAGGCAAATATTTTAGAGAAAATATCATTTAAGCGTAAAAAAGCGATTTCATATTAATTCATATTATTCTGTTTATGTTTTATAATAGAAGCATATTTTTAAAAATATCAAAATAAATAAGTCGCTCATTAAAAAACTAATTTGTAATTATTTAATTAGAAGGCAGCATGATTTTATAATAAAAATTATTGAAAACTATACTTAATTGTTACAGATATGCTGCTAATAATTCGTTGCTACTTTTGGATATGAACAAAATCTGTATTTTAAAAGATATTAGGAATATTATCAGTTTTTTTCAATTATAACCGTATATATAATAAATTATAATAGAAGCGTAACCTGAAAAAAAAGAGGACTGCAATGAAATGTGCGCGCTCAGCATCAAATAATATCTATAAGTATTATACCTGGAAAATTGCAGAAGAAAGCAGTAATCAAACCTGGAAAAGTACGGGACAAGAAAAAAACAACTTTTGCTGCTGAGGTCAGGTTTTGATAAATAAATTTGTGAAATTGTTCATCAAATAGTGTGTGCACTTTCCTGTTTTTTTAAAATTTCCGGGTTTTTTTTTTATTGCAAATGTATTGAAATTTAATTTAATAATTTTGATTTTAAAATGTTTTCGTAATAAGCTAAAAAAATGTCTTTCTTATTGTCAGGATTATATTATACATTTTTATTTTCTTTACAAAACACATTATCGAAAAATTTTAAATGAGAGGTAGTGTGTTATAAAATTAAACTCATGTAGAATATATATAACTCAAAGGAGTCAAAAAACATTTTTTAAAATAGAAGAAACAAAATAATAATTTCTTTTTGAAGTTCGCATAATAAGATAACAAAGCATCTTCCGTTTACAGTTTGAAAGAATATTTCAAAAACGAAATCTAATGAATAAATTGAGTGAAAAATGTTGAAATAACTCTCTAAGTATTTAAATAATATAAGGTTATAATTGTCAATTTTACTTAACTTGCTACTAAGTGATGTTTTCAATATATAAATTTGCAATATTAAATTTTTAATGTGAAAGTAAATAGATTCTTGAGTATTTTGAATTAAAATTTTCAGTAAATATTAAGAAAAGAAACATAAAAGGACACTAATTAATATTTCAGTTTTTGAATCCCAACTACAACATTTCTTGTCCTGTAACGTGCCAGGGTAAAATTGTGTTTGTCTTGTAGTTTTCCTGGTTTAATACTCAAGAATATTCAGGGATTCTGTGCCGAGATAGATAGATAGATAGTTCTATATATATATATTTACGCACGCAAACATATATATATATATATAAATACACATTTATACATGATAATCGATTAAGCAAACAGAAGATGGAATCGGTATGACTCTAGATTTTGTACGACGATCGTTTCGACCCATTCTTCGACTGTCCTTTATGGGTGGGATGCTA
>NC_068986.1:111873079-111875131 GCF_001194135.2 Octopus bimaculoides
TATATATATATATATATATATATATATATATATGAATACATATATATATATATATAAATACACATTTATACATGATAATCGATTAAGCAAACAGAAGATGGAATCGGTATGACTCTAGATTTTGTACGACGATCGTTTCGACCCATTCTTCGACTGTCCTTTATGGGTGGGATGCTATATATATTATGTTGCATCAATTTTACAGTCTGGGTCACATCAGGTACATTCACACATAAAGTGGGACCTCGTTAAACATTTTGAGTCTGAGCAGTCATGTTATTTGCCCTCTTCAGTTAAGGAATGAGGTATCGCTACGATCGTCTTTAGTTTTAAATATCCATAATAAATAAAATATATGACAAATAAAACGAAATATATAACGGCAGACAAGGAAGGAACATAAAAGAAAAACCTCTGTTATCAAGGGAAAGTAAAATGTGAGAGGAATATTGGAAGTATGAAACCTGGAGAGAAAAATTAGACCACATTAAGTGTAAATCGAGAGAAGTGTACTAGAACAAAGGAAGAAAGATTATATAGAGGCGAAATTGTCTAGGAGTCCAATACAGATATTGTGAGAACTGTTGAGAAATGGAATTAAAAGTCTGTCATCGCAGTTACCTTCAGGTTATAGCCATGGTTAAGCAATAAACCACTATGTTGTCAGTTCATTCAACTATCGCCTATGATCGGATATATTCATAGGTGTATATACATATATACAAAAACACAAGCGCGTGCACACACACACACACACCCGTGCACACGTTTTATCAGTATATATATACATTCACATACCACATATTTATACAGCAGCCGGCTTAGTTCCATACCTACGTATCTATACTTTTGCACTCATACACCCCTAGCACCAAACCTACCTATACATGTCGTCGTGTACCGGTTCGTATGACTATATAGACACTGACAGGTACTCACATAAACGTCGACACACACACGCGTGCACACCCATTAACCTGAGTGTGTATATATCTAAATCTACATATTCTTTCTGCCTAATTAGTTATTCATGCGGTAACGTTTTTGCTAATATATTCTAGTGACTTGAGGTCGCATTCAAAAGTATCATACATGATATATTGCAATATATAAACATAATTAATTATTTTTTGTCTTTTACTTAATCATTTTATTACGTTTATTTTTTTCCTTTAAAACTATACTCAAGTGATTTATGGTTGCATTCTGCAATCATTATTTATGAACATATCTAAATACATGCTTGAATCAAAACCTATTTAAATATATATAGACAAATTCACACACATGTTTCATGTATCATAAGTTCTGACATATTTCACAAAACATTGTGTTAAAGATATGGAATAGCTCTGATGGTTCATCCAATTGTCTATATCCCCTTCAACAATGGTATCAATGCCCATTATGGAAGACAAAGTTATATTGGTAGCTAAATCTAAAAACACATCGTATGCTTTGTAGCATAGTCATTCGGTTCCTCTATGGTATAAGTTCCAGGTTTGTCGGGGTGCTGGGGTGGTGAATTCAAAAGGTCGGAGTTATATGTTGCTTCTGTTTAGTGTGTATTGGTTAGGTGTGGTTCCTGTCATACTGCATGAAGGTGTTCTTAATTGCAAGCAGGCATCTGGGTAGTCCCTCTGAGAATCTATTTGTATATATGACGAAAGATCCATGAGCGCAACGGAACATCACTGGACGATTTCATCTGTATACTCCCAAAATGAGCGCCAAATGCGATCGCACTTGGTCAATACTTAGCCACGTGAGCCCATATAACAACCTATCACAGAAATGCCGGTCATAATATGAGGAATCGGTGTGTATATGGTTGACAAAAGGTAGGATTAAACAACGTGTTTGTGTAGCAGGTCTGAACTTATGATATATAACAAATGTATGTTAGTTGGTTTATATATTTTTCATTATGCTGTGAGATAATCAGAGATTAGGATAATTGCCGAATACTTACACACACACACACACACACACACACACACACACATATATATATATATATATATATATATATATATATATATATATATATAT
>NC_068986.1:111877070-111878051 GCF_001194135.2 Octopus bimaculoides
TATATATATATATATATATATTATGTGTGTGTGTGTGTATGTATATACATATATACACACATACGTGCGTATACGTAAATTTATGTACAAACATATATAGATAAAAGCACACGCATTTGATGTCATTATATATGTATGTGGGAATTTCGTTCAAATGTGTGAATGTGGAACCTATATAGTAAACAATATTGAATGTGTTACAAGGTGAGAGTTAGAAAGAATTGCAACGAAGTAAAGTGTTATATTTCTGTAATTAATTAAGAAAATGATTATAGCAATAATAATAATGATGCTGATGATGATGATGATATTAATAATAATAATAACAATAATAATAATAAAAATAAAAATAACAATAATAATAATGGCAACACAACTTTATTCTTATTGAATAAAATAATAATCATTATTATATTTACAATTTTATATGTAAAATATTCATAATAATAATAATAATAATAATAATAATAATAATAATAATAATTATAATAATAATAATAATAATAATGATAATACACTTTCCATTTTTACAGCCATATAATTTTATCGGAAGTTGTAGAGTATGACCTGGCGTTAAAGAGATAGTATTCTAAGAAGGCGTTTTGCCAAATATTGATTGAACGAAAATGCACGTAGAGTTTCGTTACAAGCGTTAATTTCTCTAATATATCAGTTTCTAATTAATTTATAGCTTTGGTAAATAGAATTGTAATCACAAATTTCTTTATCGAAACATAAAAAATGATATAAAAAAATCAAAGAGGAAATGAGCATAGTTATGCTAAGTGAAAATGTGCAACGCGGCGAATACTTTATAGATACAATGTCATACATGTTACGGCTTACTATGGATACTACATGTATTAGTGGTTAATTACGTACACATGATTGCATGCGTGTGCATATACTTCTGCGTTAGTGGCATGTATGTATATATATATATATATATATTTATATATATATATATATATATATATATAT
>NC_068986.1:111878157-111882449 GCF_001194135.2 Octopus bimaculoides
ATAAAGATAGAGAGATAGATAATTGTTAAAGAGGACAAGAAGCATTAAACCAAGGCAAACATCGTATACAGTGTTATTGGTAGCAAAAATATAGGAATGAGTATTGCTGGAACGGGAAGTTTCAGTTTCGATTATAGCTACATGCAAATCGCTATGCAATAGATGCGTGCACATAAAACTAGACAGCAACGTTTATGTTAGACTTAAGTTAAGACAGATATTTAATCACGTTGACAACTAGTTTATGTTGGTACTATATGTAATCATTTAATGTCATACGGTACACCGAAACTAATTTTCTAACTCCTAAAAATACCAGTGAAATTATAGTCCGTTGATAATGAATGAAAACCTGATAGAAGTGGTTTTCTTCATTTGGCTTTATAAACTAGGGATATATTAACATGATATCTAATGTTACACCTGCAACAGCATCAAACATTATTTTGGAAAAATGAAATCCTATTCCTTGCAGCGATAATTACGATTGTAAATTTATGGTTCCCATCGGAACGTGCAAACTAAATATATAAAATGAGAGACGAAATTGAATATATGAGATATATTAATAAGAAACAAATGGAGATTTCAGAATATAGATGAATATTCGATACCACAAACTGGCATAACTAGATATGCACAGAAATATATACACTTATGTGCAGCCGATATACAACTGATCAAGCAGCCATCTCTGCTAGAAGTAACTGCCAAATAAACTCATGTCACACACTACACTATTACCAACAAACTCAAAACAACAATGCTTCATTAGTAAAGACAGAAAGCTGGATACCCAAGGTGGGATTAGGTTTCTCGTTGATTTACTCATCTAGAAATTATGTGGGTGTAAAGAACAGCACATCAGTTTGCAAGAATTTATAATTTTGCTAGAATCTTAATGTTACCAACGTGTAAATTTAAGCAAGTGTTTGGTGCTTCTCTAGGAGATGGTTTGCGCAGTTCATAGTTTAGCAAATGTTGGTTCTGATATTTGCAGTTGCTGTGGTCGAGAGCTGTTCAGGATGATGATACTGTTCTGAAGAAAGGGGAATATGCTGATGTGGAGGAGCAAAGCCAAAGCAATTGGTGACAAGGAAAGTGTGACCCAGTCCAGGCAGTGTGAAGCTATCCAAATGCTTAACCTCTCGGTACAGCTTATAATATGACAGTTATCACGGAGGCCAGAAAACGGAAAGCCACTATGTTGGTTGTGACAGCAGCAGAGGAATCTTTCCTGTGGCAGCTTCCTTAGAAAGAGCAGTGCTACCAGAGGAAGTGCTTAGTTGACGCAAGCTGGGGCTTTCATCAATCTCAGCTGTGTCGCCTGTGTGAGTGTCTGATCTTCAAAGACCCGAAATACACAATGGCCCCACTGATCCTCTATCAGAAAGTACATCAGAAAGTAATGGATGGCAAAATATTACTGTTGCGTTTGCAAAAGCCGTGTTGGTGATAGCAGATATGGCGGTATCCATATATCTGTGATGAGAATGTCCTATATGATATTTCGTTTCCGTGAGAGTAGTGTCGTTTCTTGCATGAAATTAAGCTCTACTTCTAAAGATCATATATCAATTCTCTCTCTCTATCTCTGTCTCTGTCTCTGTCTCTGTCTCTCTCTCTCTCACACACACACACACACACACACACACACACACACACACACACACACACACACACACATATATATATATATATATATATATATATATATATCTTAAGGACCATGTAAAATTCATCTAATCAGGTATCATTGGCCTGGAGAGTAGATGGCGGTCTGTCCCAGGTTTGGATAATTTACTACTTCTGAGGTGGTTCCGCTACGTGTGAAACGTATCTAGCCTGGATTTTATCTACCTCACTCCTTGATTTTGGGATGTTTAATCTCATATACAAAAAAACCTGTTGCTAACATTGTACTATAAAATTAACTTTTTTCAGCTTATCGTATTTTGATGTGAGAAAACTACACACACTTTTGGGCCCAAAAAACTATTGCTCCTGAAAGTTGATTTTTATATCTTCTACGGATTGCTTTGAATCTCACTAAGGTCCTACACATTAATTCTTGGAACTTGCCCTTACATAGCGCACTATCTATCTATCTATCTATCTAGCTATCTATCTATCTATCTATCTACATCTCTCTCTCTCTCTCTCTCTCTCTCTCTCTCTCTCTCTCTCTCTCTATGTGTGGTAAGTAGCTTGCTTACCAACCACATGATTCTGGGTTCATTCCCACTACGTGGCACCTTGGGCAAGTGTCTTCAACTATAGCCTCGAGCCGACAATACCCTTGTGAGTGGATTTGGTAGACGGAACCTGAAAGAAGCCCGTCGTATATATATATGTGTGTATGTGTGTGTGTGTGTGTGTGTGTGTGTGTGTGTGTGTGTGTGTGTGTGTGTGTGTGTGTGTGTGTGTGTGTGTGTGTGTGTGTGTGTGTGTGTGTGTGTTACTATGTTTGTGTATCTGTGTTTGTCCTTCAACACCGCTTGACAACTAATGCTGCGGTGTTTACGTCTCCGTAATTTAGCGGTTCGGCAAAAGAACCCGTACTTACAAAGAATAAGTACAGGAGTCGATTTCTTCGACTAAAGGCGGTGCTCCAGCATGGCCACAGTCAAATGACAGAAAAAAGTAAAAGAGTAAAGTAAAGAGTATATATATAGGCGTAGGAGTGGCTGTGTCGTAAGTAGCTTACTTACCAACCACACGGTCCGGGTTCAGTCCCATTGCATGGCATCTTGGGCAAGTGTCTTCTACTATAGGCACGGGCCGACCAAATCCTTCTGGATGTGGTAGAGGGAAAACGAAAGAAGACTTCACGACCTTATGTTCGTTGAAATGTAGCGTTCCTATGTTATGCCTTTACCATTACTATCTTAGCGTAAAGTTAATGCAATTTATTCTAAACACAATCGACATGATCCTACTCTTTTGATAAGTTTATCTCTCTTCTAGTTTAAAGGGCCTAACAAATGCAAATGGTATTACGAATATTAAGAACAGTGTGGGAATGACGATAGGAAGACTTTTTTTTAAAGAAAATAGGTGGATTCTTTATATGAAAAGTGTATTGAAGAATTCACTGTGGCTGTGGGAAGCAGAAAGGAAATATATTCCTTGATTGATATGGAATTGAAACCATCACTTACTTCCTCGGTTTCTCATATTTCACTTTGAAATTTGAAACCTTTTAGCAGGCATCAAATATCTAGCAATTAAGTCAAGCATCTGTCTGAAATTGTATTTATGAAAAGGTAAATACGTACATGCATACATGCATACAAATATACATACATACATACGTACACATATACACATACACACATACATACGTACATACATACATACATACACACTATGCATAGGTACGTGTTGTGTTTATGTGTATGTAAATGTGTCTAAGTGACAAGGACTCAACAGAGCATTCTTAAAAATATTGATTTCACCGTTTCAGAACCTCTGTTACATATTCTGTTTATTTATACATAGCACGGCGCTCCAACGATGTTAAAAAATTCATGAGAGACTGGCCCAATTGTTGCTAGCTAGCCATAACCAAGTTTGCGTGTTTATTCGAAATTTCATCAATATACACCGATCAGCTTTTAGTTATAATGTCCAGTAATTTATTTTAAATACTCTATATTTATATACGTCCACTCAACACATTTCCAAATGGCATGAAAGGCTATCGAAAAATCACAGCACTATTTAAGAACTTATAAATGCTTCTAGAATCAACCAAACGTCGACTTCCGCCAGGTTTCTACTTGGAATTTTTTCTGTCTATGAAATATTTATAGACTGTCTCAAACTTGGTAGAATGACAAGACTGATGATTTATGCTCATAAGCGACTGCAGGCGCACCTGTATGTGCGGGTAAATTAGGTGTTTATGTAAGCGGCCCGTACAAACTTGTGTTTCTATGAAAATGTATATATGTATGTATGCATGTATCTATGTATACGTATTGGCAATAAATACTACATACACATATATATATATGTATGTATATATATATATATATATATATATACATACATATATATAGAGATATATACATGCATATATATATACATATATATACATATGTATATATATATATATAGATATATACATGCATATATATATACATATATATATACATATATGTATGTATGAATATATACATACATACATGGTATCTATATATATATACATATATATATATATATACATATACATGTACATATATATACATATATATATATATATATATATATATATATATATATATATA
>NC_068986.1:111883555-111894597 GCF_001194135.2 Octopus bimaculoides
ATATATATATATATATATACACACATACACACATAATTTGAAGGAAACTCGGGGAGAGCGTAATAGTAGGTTGTCCTCAGAGGAGAAACCCCCTTAAGGCAAGTGTTTCGGCCCTTAACTCCTGACACTCTAAAGGTTGGGGGAGACATCCGAGTCATAACTCCCGGATGTCCACCTACTGTCCATATTAATACGCATTGGGTGGGATTGGTTTCTCTGGTTTCTAGCAGTGTTGTGATGTGTGCTGAAGCCATGAGAACGGACTAAATATACCCGTTTCCAGCTGGGTACACTGGCGAGCGCTCGGACGACCCAGATGCGAGGGTTCTTTTTTAGTGCGGTCCCAGTGGGATGTGTGTGTGTGTGTGTGTGTGTGTGTGTGGGTGTGTGTGTGTGTGTGTGTGTGTGTGCACGTATGTATGTAGGTGAACGTGACTACTGTATAATATATGATATATGACTTATTCAAGAATGAAGTAAGTAAATTCACAAGTATGATACTCAATGGATCACGTTGGATATATTGAAGATTTACATTATATTACCCGCGTAAAATGAGCAGAACCCTTTTGCATATAATTCATGAAGGGACTCGAAAAGAGCTACGGTCTCTAGATATTCATACACCAACACCTAAACATACTTATATATAATATATACATGTATATATGTTTATTATAAATATTTTATTATAAATAGTGAAGGGATTAACACTACTGTTGGTTAGACCTAGGAAGCTGCACCGCTTCCTAGGTCTAACTAACAGTAGTATTATTCCCTTCAGGGGACTGCCACATTAAGTTGACAGCATGCCACTACTTCATCGTGTCACTACTGCATAAATCTCTATGGGTGATTTAGAAATGTATTATTTCTTTCTCTATATATATAACTGATGACATTGTGGCGATGTTTCTGCTCTCTCCTCCTATCCTCACTCATCTCATAATAGGTACGGCAATATCCTATTCTTCAATGAATTGTACATTCAGTTCCGTGCTCTTGAATATCTACATGAATGATGATAGCAGTGTTTTCTGAAACAATCACATTCAGCTACACAAACAACCACACAAAAGACACACACGTACGTACATACATATAAACCTAGGTACACGCACACATTTACTTGTGCGTGTGTATACATGTATGCATGTTTATGTGTGTGTGTATTTGTCTGTGTATGTTTGTTTACATGTGTGTGGGTTGCTCGAAATCGACCCTTCACTACTCAACATACGTCTACGAAAAATTTACCATCTTTTCCACTCCAGTAGATTATTCTAATTCTCAGCTGTCTTCTTAGCTTGGCTCCACACTCTTGCTTAATGGGGTCCAGATATTTCATCATTCGTACAGCTAGCCTCTTCCACCAGTTCTTTCCATCGCTGGTCGTCCTGTGGCAGCCCCTCTGCATCATCCAACGAACCCCCAATCCTCTGGAGAACCTTCCAAATCACGTCCATGTGGTGCGGAACCTCCCACGAGACCTCTTCCAGATTGCAAGCTGCTGCATCGAATGAGAGTAAAGCCGTGGCAGGATGATATATCGGAAGAATGAGTACATGTCCGTACCAGCTTATGCGAGAGATAGCTATGAGGTGAGAGACTGATGTGTGCTTAACATTTTTTGTTTTGTTTTCCTTTTCGTATTTTTTTTTACACTTGTAAGGCTGCATAATCATTTCTTCCTCCATTCTATTCCTCTTTCTCTCTCTTGTGCCTTTCTTAATCCTTCTCTTTCGTCCCGTTCCCTTTCCTTTACTACCTCGCTAATACTTTTGTGGTGCCATCTGTATATACTAATCATTATATAATTTCATCTGCCCAGTTCTAATTTTAATACCAATTTCGGTTATGTATTTTTGCCGACTCTTTTACAAGCAAATTGACTCTTCGTTGTCACGTCTCTTTCAGTACCTCATCCACGTTGGCATATATAAATGTCAATTGTCAGTTGAATAAGATTTTTCCAATTGTTGAGGAGTGAAACTGTCCACATATTTTGAAGGAAATCCGAAATCATAACGAGTGATTTTTGTACTTGCTGCAATATCTTGCTTGATGTTTCATTTATATTCATTTTAGTTGTATGTATGTCTGTGTGTGCGCGTATGTCTGTGTGTGCGCTTATGTTTGTGTGTATCTATGTACGTACATAAGATTCCAAATTGTGGATTTCAATGACTTCATGACTTTGCGATAGGCAATGTCATCGAAAAGTGTAGCTGTTTTAGTATTTTCACGGAGATTATCATTTTTACTCCTCCCTCACCTCTCTCATGCTATCCTCTCGTGCTTCGACCCTTTCTTTTTCCATATCTCTCTTATTCCTTCCCCTCCCTCTCCATCTGTGAGTCTGTCTCCCTCTCTTATTATTTACTTTTCTTTTCTCTTCTCTGTTTCTATGTGGAGGATGTGATATTATCTGATATTACCTTTCTATTTTTATTTTTCTAGACTGGACGTAAATACTCAATTCGGGGTTGCTCTAAACGAAAATCTACGTACCAAACTTCGTAAGATCTTGATATAATAAGGAGATAGTTGAGAAGCACAATTTTATATCCGTCATGCTGGAAAAATGGCACTAAGCGATAAATGAATTAAGATACGGCTCCGAAATTTTCCTGAAGTCTGGCAGACTATCAGATAGGGTAAAACCAATCGGAAAAACCTATTAACCTAAAGTGATTCTCTTGAAACCAGAGTCAATCAAAAATACCATTTCGTACTTCAATATCTCAGCAAAATTGTTGGAAGAAATTCTACTTTTCGTCTTCTCGTAATTTCAACTCTTATCTATCACAACGTATTTTATATAGCATTTTACGAATCTGTTCGATTAATTTGGACACACGTTATTTAATTTAAAACAATATTTGATGTAGAGTAATCAATCGAACCCACACAAAATTAAACAAACTATATAAATTAAATAAATAAATAAACATACATCACACATATATTTGGCTATGTTTACACTTTGTACTGTGCTCATTAGTAAAATAAGGAGACGATATTCATGCTTGTAGGGCTTGTAGGGCATCGACACAAAAATATAATATTCTAATTGCAAAACGAGCAAAAAGGAAAACGGGGCTGACCCACTTATATACCTAAAATTTAATATGCACTTCTAGAATTTGAAATTTAGAAATCATATCTAAAATAAGAGGGGCTTTAATGTAACCTTTAAATAATGCACTTAAGTTTTCAGTGGATATAGTGGGAGTCATAAAACTATACAAGGACGATAGAATTCTGGTATATACATAGATAGATATACATGCATACGTCAACGTTCACACGTGTGTGGAGGTGTATATGTATGTGTATATATATGTGTGTGTACATTACACACACGCACACACACACACATACACACACACACACACACACACACTCACACACACACACATATATATATTACGCGCACTAACACGCACGCCGATTAAATAATGGATGACATTTATGTCATAGAAGTGCTTTAAAATTTAGGTAATGGTTTAAGCTAACTTGTAGATTTTGAAATTAATTCCTTTAATTTAACGAACTACGCATCATTAAATTTGACTATGTTTGCGCTTATATTAATTATGCTTTGTGAACTCCATATATATCCATCGCTCTTTTAACACCAATGGTTTCAAATTTAGACACAATTTTGTCTTGTACAATAATATATGAACTTGTAAAATTGTAATATCGTTTCTTACAAACTTGGCTCTAGTTTATACAAAGATAAATTTAGAAATGGTTTTCTGCATAATAGTCTGAAAGATGTAAATAACTTTTAACAAGCGAAAAAGATAATTAATTAATAAACAGACTGCACAGCAGTAGAATAATTTGAAATTATTATCTCATGGAAATGGTAATTGCGAAATCGTTTTAGAAAGATGTAGGATGAACGTTAAGTTACCTACGTTGTTATTGCCTCCCCTCACCCATATAATATTATATAAGGTGTAATAATTTTGATTAATTGCTTAACAAATCATGTTATTAGATTTCCGTTATATGTTCGAAGCTAAAGGTCGTGGCCATGCTGGAACACTACGAGCGTTGTCACATTGCTAATGGCTCTCTTGTATGGTTGGCTGTTAATGAATGATGGAGTTCGATATTATTGCACTCATTTGAGATTCTTGCCGTGATAAGTCATAATTGGATCATCTGGGATTTAGGACAGAAAATGGTCTAGAGGTTTCTTGAAAACTCCAACTCCAACTCCTTGTAGATCACACAGGGGTTTCTGAAATTCCGGTAAATATTTTTGAAATGTATGAATAAAAAAATGATTGACAAGGTGGGAAACAGAGATGTCACTAACGATGGTTCTTCATAGCATTTAAACTATCGAACTGAAACTGCTGCAATTAAAAGTCTTCTAACAACATTTATTGGAAAATTGTGTGTATATAAAACACAATTCCATGTAGCTGACACGAGTTGTTACAGGGTTTAAGTTTTAACTGCTACTGTATGTACAATCAGTCAATGTAGATATGTGGATAGATAAGTCCTTTGATCGATAAAAGATAAAAAGTTCGATGGCCAGATATGCCGACACATAGTTAAGGCAAGGGAAAATAGCGTTAGTAAGTAGCTGTCTCTTTTGTCTTTTGATGTGTTGCAGCCCAAATGCCCAGGCCATGCTGGGGCACAACAATTATCCTGTTATATTCTTTTTGATTGTTTTTTTTTTCTCAACATGCTCTAAAATCTTAAGAAAATACAAAATCACAATAATTTCAATGTCATAATTAGCAAAAGCGGTCAATAACCGCAATACTCTTTCGTTTAAAATATATTAAATCTATGTGACTGTGCGTATTTCGCTTCCCTTATGATATATATTATATATAGATATATATGAATGTGTATCATGCGAAATATATTTATATATAAAAGAAAGGAGGGAAATGTACACTGTCACATAGATTTAATATGTAATAAACGAAAGAATTTTGTGGTTATCGACCACTTTCGCTAATTATAACGTTGAAATTATTGTGATTTCGTATATTCTTAAGAGGATTTTAGTGCATGTTCTTGTATGGATGTTTGTGAATGACTCAACAAGATAAATCTAAGGTGAGGTAATTGGTGATAGTTATCATTCGCGACAGGGGAGGTAATTGCTCAATTTTGGGGTAGGATAAATAAACATACAAACCATGATGACGTAAAAGATGTGAAATAAAATATGTACAGTGATGGAGGACATGTGATCATGAAGTATATATATATATATATATGCGTAGTGGTGTAGACAGCAACTAGATGTATTAGTTTAACGCTCGGGAAGTGAAAAAGTTTTTAACGTTTCGAGCCTACGCTCTTCCACAGAAAGGAACACAGAAAGAAACAGGCAGAGGAAAAATAAAGAATGTGTAGTGGCTAGCGATCTATCGTGCATACGCATATATGCATTTGAAAGTATCTTTTTTCAGGGTTACACCGTCATTTTCTACGTTGTTTAATTTGAATCTCGGTTAACATGAACTGGTTTCTACAAATGTTGGAATAGTTTGCTTCTATTTTCCTTCTTCGTAGTGTCGAATTATCATTTAATGCTTCCAGCGTAGATGCGTCGTGTTTATATGAGTAACATAAAATATGTCAGTGTTTAAAAGAGATTTTAGTTATCTAAAAGAGGTGAACATATTTGAAACACAAAGAATATGAATAAGAACCCAGTGTTTAGACCTTATATAATTTCCTTTTGGAAAGTTTAGACATATTGTGTTGTTCTTGAATTAATTGCCGATCAAAGTCAAAATGGTTGTATGAAATGCGGTATCAGATTTGATTTTAAACGATCAGTTTTCTCTCCTTTTCTCTCCCCATTTATTGTATCTTTTTCATTATAAATTTTCCCATATAAAATACAATGATTTATCATTTTATAGACAAATGGCCTAACTTCCGATATTTTCTACTTCGACGAATGTAAATGACGAACACGAAGCAAATTTGCTTAAACACCTCCAGTGGTCACTTTCTTGTTAATAAATTTTATGCGTTATCCTATGATGGATATATAATTGAAGATTCGCCAAGAAGTTCAGTGAGTTTAGCTAAATGGAACAGACATCACTTGGAGCCTGAAAGTAATTCTGAGTTTAAAATATGCTTAAAGAGAAGTAATATAATACATTTTCTGTGAATAAATATATTGGTAGAGGTGGTTATAATATCATTTAATACTAGATATAACAGTATTTTATTTTCCATATATGTTTCATATTGAACGTTTAATATTCGAGCTATTTCACATGCTATTACGCAATTAACTGTTTTTCATAATGTAGATGTCGTCACAGAATTATTTGAATTTTAAACAATTCTCTTTTCACTGTTCAATGCCACCACATATACATTTATTTATGTTATTGAACCATTTATTTGTTATCAATTCGGTAAATTGCTGCGAGGCTTCACTTCCGCAGATAACGCTCAGCCAAGCAGAAACACGTCCGGAATTGTCTTCCGTAGTTACCGGGAAAAAATGAAAGATTTTAAGTCATTGCTTAGCATTATTTTTCTCTCACCGCACATAAGAGTCTAGTTTAGCTTTCTAATGTTGCATACTTTAATTATAAACTTATCCACTTAACTATTTGGCAGAAATACTTCAGCATTATATAAAATAATAGTTATTTAAAGAAAGCTGATGTAAAACAGTTTAATCCTCGAATGAAAGTTCTATAAGCAATATGGGTACTAATATATTATTAATATATTCCTTTGTTGGGGGCCCTAAAATGTAATTGTCACATACGAAAAATATTAAATCGTTACACAGCGGGAAGTAATGGAACAAATTATATCGTCGAATGAGATGATTTGAGCGATTTAATTCAGAATCATTACTTTCTGATTTTAATGAGGTGAACTGTGCATTTAATCTCTATAAAATATGAACCTCTCGAATATTTGACTTAGTATACAGGCTTTTAAGTATCACCTTAATACGACCTATTGAACTTATCAATATCATACTTCTATTAGGATTTTGAATTGAAATTTCGATTTTTCGGCCCTCTTTACTCAGCTCAAATTCCGCCGACGTTGATTTTCCATTGATACTTTCGGGTTCAAAGAAAATAAAAACAGTACCAGTTAAATACTAGGGTAAATGTAGACGACTAACCCCACAAAACTGATGAACCTGTGCCAAAATCTTAAACCATTGTTATCTATGGTGGAGTGCTTACAATCTCTGGTGGCAACTATGACTATAATCATTTCATCCTTTTTAGAAAATTCAGCATCATTTAACATTTAAATTTTATAATCAATATATTACGAAGACACTATAAAATCAAAAGTGAAAAATTGATTATAAAGATGATTTGTTAGGAGAATAGAGAAAATGAAATTCATATCTGTATTCAGGATCTCTGAGAATGATGAAAGAATAAATGATATCATATCCGTTAGCATATGAAAGGAGAGCAAAGTTGAGCCACGGAATGAACCAACAGATTGAAGTTGATCTTCAATCAGAGGACGGATTACGACTACTGTATTATTACATTGTTTTTTTTTTGTTTCCTTAGAGAAAAATACCACGCAAAGCAGATTAAAGGATCGCGCTCTAGAAATTCTATTCAATTTCGTTGAACACATAAAATATTTAAAGAGGTGTTAAGACATGAGGCTGCTTGCGAAATAACTAAAAACAGGTTAAAAAGACAGCATGGATATATTATTTGAACCCATATTTCAGAATCACATATGCAGGATAAAAGAATTTAGAGCATTAACGTATGCAATGTAGGCCAATATCTATTAAAGGATCAGCGGTTGTTATTTGAAACAGCTTTTTGTAAATTATGTGCCGTCAAATACAATAAATTAACCACTAGATAATCAGTCATGTTCATGCTGCTTTTCTTTTATTTGATTATTGGGCTCGTGTTAAAGGTGTATGATTCACAATCATAAGGCCATGCATACGACTCACAAACGAGACAACATTATTTAAACACAGAAATTAATTTTCATGTTAACCCAGTCTTCTCAGCTCTAATGGGTACCATTCTGGCGCAAGCCGATTTCTTTTCAGCTATCACATACTCCAACAGTGGACCCTAAAACAACAAAATCCTGGAATGTCTTAACAAGTCATGTTCTCTGGTTATTGACGACCGGGTGTACATAAGTCTGAATATGATATCGTATGCTCAATATATCGGTAGATATTACGCTGGTGTTAAAATGACCGCAGAGTAATACTTGCGTTCTATGCAGGTGCAGATTTTGACGAGTTTTCATGCGCTGCAACAGAGTAACAGCTCATTTAACATTGACTCAAATAGTGTCTCATGGTATTTGAAAGGATTGGCTTACTCACTATTGAAATTGGAAAAAGATTACGCAAAAGCTTGCGTCTAAAAATAAAATGAAAAATAAAAAGGCAAAAAGAAGAAAAGAATCACAGCTAAGTATACTTCTTCAGGACCGCTGGGGTTTGTGTTTGTGAATGGTTTAACATCAATTTATCGTTATGGATAACATCTGTTGCCAAGAGAAATGTGCAGTCTCACTGTTTAGTTCTATTTTGAATTAGATGTAATGTTTGTGACTGCACTCATAAATATCTTGCTGATAAGGTGTTTTGTTAATTGACAGAATACAGGTGGGTTTTATGATGGATATTGTAGATATAGGCTGGTTTGTTCTCTGTGTTTACCTGAGGTTGCTGTAAGCATCTTAATAGATGAATTTCTTTCTTTTTCTACTTTTTCTTGTTACTACATTGAGATAGCTTTGAAGATTTGCCTGTTTAGTGCGCGTGATATGTATGCAAGAATGAATATACATATTCATATGCATATGTGCATGTGTATACATACACACGCGCATATATACAAAAATGCATACACATATATATATACAACTACATATGTAAACGTACGTGTATGTATATATATATATATATATATTCACACGCGCATATATGTGTGTGTGTATTTAACTATAAAGAAAGTAGACACTCCATCATCTGCGACGACGATCATCACAGTTCTTTGATAAACTGAATTATCTACTCAATATAAGAGCGTGTAAATGATTATTCCACCGAATTTTGTAAGTTGTATTTAATCTTGAGGGCGAGAATTAGTGCGAGAGATAGGTTTAAGGAGGACACATGGACTTTTTCCATATACTCCAGCCACCTAATTTCCATATATATCTCCAGCTTTCTTTAAATATATGTTTCTCTATGAAGATATGATTAAATCATTTCATGAATCGGCAATAATTGTGATCGAACTCAAGGCCTACAGAAGTTCGTAACAACCTTCTAAGACACATAAACCACATGAATTCTTTATACATACATTCATAATACAAATACACACAACGCACATACACCTATATATACACACACATACATCATAATCAACATCGTCCTCGTTTAACGTCCACTTTCTGTGCTGGCATGGGTTGCAAGGTTTGATTGGAGCCTGGTGTAGCCTTCTCGCTTGCCAGTCCTCAATCTAATCTGGTAAGGTTTCTACAGCTGGATGCTTTTCCTAATGCCCACCACCACGAAAGTGTAAAGAATGCATTTTACGTGCCACCAGCATGAGGGCCAGTCAGGCGGCACTGCATCGACCACGCTTGAATGATGAATTTTTACATGCCAGCGGCACGGGAGCCAGTCAGGCGGCACTGGCAACAACCATACTGGAATGGTGCTTTTTACGTATCACCGGCACGGGAGCCAGTCAGGCGACACTCGAAACGACCCACGCTCGAAAGGTGCTT
Source organism: Octopus bimaculoides (assembly GCF_001194135.2). Classification (NCBI taxonomy): domain Eukaryota; kingdom Metazoa; phylum Mollusca; class Cephalopoda; order Octopoda; family Octopodidae; genus Octopus; species Octopus bimaculoides. The sequence continues at coordinate 111,893,345 of NC_068986.1, forward strand.
TTTACGTATCACCGGCAGTGAAGCCGGCGAGGCGGCACTGGCAACAACCGCGCTCGAATTATCACCGGCACAGAAGCCAATCAGGTGGCACTGGCAACAACCACGCTCGAATGGTGCTTTTTACGTATCATCGGCACTGGCAACAACCACACTAGAATGTTGTATTTTACGTGTCACCGGAACGGAACCAGATAGGCAGCACTGGCATCTTCATATATAGCATGTAAATAAGTAACAAGGAATCACAGATATCAATATATTACGGCCGTTTCATGCAGCTCCATTTAATCGATCAATGAAAATATTACATCAATTTCAAAGCAACCGCACTCCTCAGGCGCAGATGACCATACCATTTTAAAAACATTTACATCAATACTAGATAGCAAAATAATTATATTGTTTCCTTGTGTTAAAGCTTACTATTATTTAGAGAGTAGCAGAGGGAAATAGTCAGGGGGGGGGGCAAAATATAGAAGTGGTGACGTCGCAATTTATAGACTAGGCAAGGTGCCTCAATTTAAGTGCCCAATTGAGCTGGATATTAATTATTTACACCCACATATATATACATATATATGAATGCATATATGTATACGTACAAATATATATATATATATATATATATATCAGCAGCTTCCTTCCCAACCACATGGTTCCGGGTTCAGTCTTATTGTCTTATTGCGTGAAATGTTGGGGAAGTGTTTTATACTATAGACCTGGGCCGATCAAATCCTTGTGGGTACATTTGGTAGACGGAAACTGAAGGTACTCCATTGTATAAATGTGTAAACATTTATGTGTGTGTGCTTGTGTCTATGTTTGTCACCCCACCTACCATAGCTTAACATCAGATGTTGGTGTGTTTACGTCCCCATAAACCAGCAGTTCGACAGAAAGGAGCAATATAATAAGCACCGGGCTTACAAACAATAAGTCGATGGCTTGATTTCTTCGACTAACAGGTGGTGCTGCAGTATGACCACAGTGAAATGATTGAAACAACTAAAATAATAAAATATAAGAACACAGACACACACATATATGTGTGTGCGTTCTTATATTTATGATAGATCGCTAGCCACTACGCATTCATTTTTTTTTCTCTCCCTTTTTTTGTGTTCCTTTCTGTGGAAGAGCATAGGGTCGAAACGTAAAAGACTTTCTCACTTCCCCAGCGTTATACTAATACACCTGTCTTCGTCTTTTTTTTTGTGAAATCTTCCCGTATATATATATATATATATATATAT
>NC_068986.1:111894999-111895654 GCF_001194135.2 Octopus bimaculoides
ATATATATATATATACAAACATATTTTGAAGCAGGCATATATACATATATGCATACGCACATGGATGCCTATATACAATCATACATGTATATTACTTTTCCGAATACTGCACACATGAACCTTGTCATTGAATAGGAATTAAATAACTCGCAATATTAGCGTAAACTCTCACAATATATCTCGTTAAGCTAATTAGCACTTATTAGCAGAGCTATCACACAGCTTCCTACCTCTCTGTATTTCTTCTCACATCATTTATCTTCATCGCATTTCTTTTTATCGACTGCTCTTCTTTTTTCTAATTCTTTCATCTTTTATCTTTTCCCAACAACTTTTCCTAATTTTTTATATTTTTCCAATTCTTCATTTCTTTATTTCTTTCTTTCTTTCTCTGTATTTATTTATGTATTTATTTGTTTGTTTGTTTATTTACTCCACGTAATTTCCTATCGACATATCTTTCTTTCCGTGCATTTTCCTGTATTTTTAAATTGTTACTTTCCTTTATTCTATCTTATCCAGATATCGAATATTTTCCCTATTTCTATCTATCCGTATATCTATCCATGCACACACACACACATACGTAGATATATACATACAAAACGCATATATGCACACGAGTGTATATATATATATATATATATATATATAT
>NC_068986.1:111896428-111898745 GCF_001194135.2 Octopus bimaculoides
ATATATATATATATATATATATATATATACACATACATACATACGCGTGAAGTTGTATATATGTTAATATGTAAATATACATGTATACACGAACACACATACACACATATATGTGCGTGTGTGTGTATATGTTTGTGTGTATATGTTTGTGTGTATGTAGGTAAGTATGTTTATACTTCCAACTGCAAGTAATTATATATCAAAATAAAAAATGTATGATGAGGTACAAACATACACGAAACAAGTCTAGAACCGACAAAACAAAAATAACAGGTATACATACACATACATAAACATCTATTCACTAGTTTCCATGTTTAGATTAACGCAGATTCAACGACCATTGCACAGGTGTTATCATATTCAAGAATCACTCAGTTGGAAATTACCACGTAAATCCTGGAGAGTTGGAAGCAATTAGTATGTGTTGGCAGCTGGTCAAGACAAATTGACCATTGCTACTGAACTTAGAGCATGGCCAGTTCTATAAATGTATTAAGTAGCACGGAACACATTATTTCTATCCAGAAACACTTCACTTCATACCAATTGAAACTATAACATTGACGCAATACTATTATTACTAACCTATTATTATTATTAATGTATTTTTTTTTTTTGTTGAAGATTTGATTTTGCTTGTTTTCAAACTTTGCTGTTTGAAACATAAATAAACATAACATATGTATATATTTTTTATGCCTGGCTCATTGTTTCGGCATAAGGCCAACTGTACAATGCAGCCATCATTGAGGCTTTCCTGCATTAGTAATAGCAGCCAAATTTTCAATGAGATCTAAGTTTTCTCAAACGGAGGATACATACTCAAACACTACCATACTTACTGTGAAAAGACAGTCCTGATTGGGCTACATTTGGAGGTAGATTTGCATAATTGTACAGCGAGATTTGTACAATTGTACAGCGAGATTTGTACAACTGTACAGCGATATTTGTATAATTGTACAGCGAGATTTGTACAATTGTACAGCGAGATTTGTACAATTGTACAGCGAGATTTGTACAACTGTACAGCGAGATTTGTATAATTGTACAGCGATATTTGCATAATTGTACAGCTAGATATTATTAAGCCACAACTGCGTTAATCTAAATATTTGGCTCTCGTCGATTAAATTTGATCTGCAAGAAAACAAGCAGGTTAAAATTAGTATCATGGTATTGTTCGGATAATTTCTGTAATTTAACGGTATAATAAGGTGTAGTGCGGATGATTTTGACGACAGTGCTTCTTTCTGCTGGAAGTAAACACGCACATAAAAATACGAAAAGCAGAGAGAATGGAGAAATGGAGAGAGAGGTGGAGAGGATGATATAGATATTAAAACGAAAGAAACATTGAAACATTTGATGTCCAATAAGTTACCATTAAATCCGTACAGCCAAATCAATGGCGCCATAACATCTGTGCTATCTCGTCTCAGAGCCAAATCTAAGGGCTAATGTCGGTACTATAGTTCACTTTTAACGCCAGTTGACCCTCACCAAGATGCTCTATTGTCAAACAGAATTGGCCAAAGATATGTGTAAGTGCAATAGGCTTGAAAAAGGGTAGTGACTGGGAAAAAATTTGTTTAACTGAGATTATAACTGGAACGATGCGAACAAATAAAAAAGAAAAAAAAAAAGAAATGTTCAGAGAACTAAAAACAAAACCCAAACAGATAATTTGGTAAATTTTAAACAATGGAGACTTTTTAAAAAAACAATGGTGTAATAGGTATAGGGAAAATATTTTCAAAGCCAAATACCATGAGAAGCTTTATATTGGCATTTTTTTATTGTGCACTGCAAAGCAGAATTCTACAGAAACGTGTCATGCATAAACAAACATGAATACGCATAAACACACACACACACATACACATTTTCTCCGTCATTCTCTCACGAACTTACGCACTCATATTTACACATATTTGTTCCTCGCTAACGTGTATTTAAAGGAACTAGGAGAATTGTGTTTATGCGGCAGATTGGTACCTTGAACCACAACCACAAATTGACCTGCAGATGTCAAAGGCGAAATTTGGCAGTGAAAAAGTGTACGGAACGCCGCCGTATATGTATGTATATATGTGTGGGTGGGTGTGCATTGCTGTGCGCATGCATGTGGATTCTGTTTCAATAGCGGTGTAAACCATTAAAACACGCGGGCGATGTCCCAGCGTAACTGTAACTCAATGCCTGATGTATACAAGACTATATACAAATGAATATGTATGAGTTTGTAAGTAAATATTTATGTATGTCTGCATTTGTGTACGTGTATACATGCATACATATATATATATATATA
>NC_068986.1:111898849-111909589 GCF_001194135.2 Octopus bimaculoides
TACGTATACAATATTAGTTATTTTTGCATGATACAAGAATTTCTATTTGTTTATGTTTTTATTTACGAAAATGCCTTTTAGATCTCTAACATGACACATGGATTATGCAGTTCTCAACAGTAATTAGCTGAGCTACAAACTATTAATGTCAATAACATATCTTGTCCAATGTTCTCATTGTTAAAATTGTTAAAAAAAAAACAGGTAGTTCTTTGTCTTTTCAATCACCTTCAATTGTCAGTACTTATTTGAAACACATTGAACCTGAAAATGCATAAACTTGAGAAGAACCAGCCTGCAGGCACTACTCTCCTGTTAAAAAGTACGTCAACTCCATGCAAAATACATTTAAATACATGCATTCTTTTCAGGTTATTTCGATGTTACACTCGCTTGCACTAAGCCTTATTGCACGCAAATGGAGAAAACGTTCACTGCGTATATATCGATCGCTGTACGTCAGCGTCTAACAGCTTTGGCTTTTTAATGCACAACAAATTGAAGTTATTTTTCTTCTGTGCCTCTGATTAAAATTTTCGATAAACAAACCCAGCCACATTACTTGGAAAAAAATAATCTTTATTGTGCTGCTTTTTCGTAAAATTTCGCGCATGGGAAATGCAACAAAATCGCCCCACCCCACTTTGAATGGGAAATTCCTATCTTAAAAAGTAATAATCGATTATCTCGGTAACCATGGGAGTTGGAGGGCAATAAAAATCTCCTGAACATGAGCGGACCTTGCTGCCACTCTGTGCTGAATTTCACGCGATTCCACTGCACCATTCTCGAGTGAATCTGCCGACACTCAATCAATCAATCAATCAAGCAATCAAGCAATCAAGAACACTGCAATTTATAGTATAGATGAGCATTTCATAACAGATTTCCATGTACACCCGGTCAAATATTCTCGTATAACCACATAAAATCATATATAGACGTTTCTATGCACATGCTATACTCACATACAAGTGTGTGTGTGTGTGTGTGTGTGTGTGTGTGTGTGTGTGTGTGTGTGTGTGTGTGTGTGTGTGTGTGTATGTGCAGATACTAAAATATAGACCCATGGAAAGAGTATTGGCATAACGTGGTATTTCTTTATTCTAATTGTTACATATGTTTCAATATTTGTCAGCACAAGTCATCGCAATAGATACAAATAGTTGATGCTGCTAGTGGGGCCTGCATGGATCATTCACATCGTCGCTTATACACGTAGCTACTTCGGATAAGGACATCTTGAACATACAAACCAGCTGCAGGTTTAACGCGTTTGATATTAGAATTGAGTAAACAGGCCAGCTGGAAGAATCGTTGGCACGCCCGGCGATAGGCTTAGCGGTGTTTCATCCGTCGTTACCGTTCTGGGTTAAAATTCTGCTGAGGTCGACTTTGCTTTTCTTAATTTCGGAGTAGATAAAATAAATACCAGTTAACTATTGGGGACGATGAACTCGACTTACCCACTTATTTATTCTTTATTCTTTGTAAGCCTAGTATGTATTCTATCCAATCTCTTTTGCCGAATCGCTAAGTTTCGGAGACGTAAACACACCAGCATGTGTTGTCAAGCGATGGTGAGGGGACAATCACTGACAAAAACATGTACACACACACACACACACACACACACACACACATACATATGCATATACGACGGGCTTCTTTCAGTTTCCGTCCACCAGATCCACTCACAAGGCTTTGGTCGCCCCGAGGCTATAGTAGAAGACACTTGCCCGAGATGTCACGCAGTGGGACTGAACCCGGAACCATGTGGTTGGCAAGTAAGCTACTTACCAGTCACATACACAAACATTTCTTCCGATACAAGTATTTGCATGGAGCATGCTGCTAGAAACATACATCGGCATATTTTATTATCTGGTTTTCATCTTAGTCATGCGACATAATTTAATAATGAGCGAATGTTTCTATGACAAACTTACCAAACAACAGCCGACCAACTTGCGTCACCGTCATCGTTAACATCAAGCATGAAGCAACAGCAGAAGAAGAAGAAACAGAAGAAGAACAACAACAGCAGCAGCAATTACAAGAAAGACAGTAGAAGCAGCAGCGCCACTTTGGATGGCGAACGAGAAAAACAAGAAAACATTCAGAGGAACAACGTTGATAATAATAACAATTACAACTAAATCAGCACCAGCGACAACAACGTAGTAGTAGTAGTAGTAGTCGTAGTAGTAGTAGTAGTAGTAGTAGTAGTAGTAGTAGTAGTAGTAGTAGTAGTAGTCTCCGCTTATTATTGTCCCTAGTGCCGCAATGCATGCTGGGGGAATGATTTCTTATCTCTATTAAAAAAAACAACAAAAAACACGATTTCCTCCCGAGATGTAAACACGGTAACTCATTGCACCTGAAACGCTAGAAGTATACAACCTATGTGTGAAAGACAGAGATAGAAAGAAAGATGGCGACGAAAGGGGACAACACGAGGAGAGAATGAAAAAGAGACAGAGAAAAACAGAAAGTTATGGAGAAAAAAGAGAGATGGAAAAATCGTGAGTGGGAGAGAGCGGGAGAGAATAAATTGAAGAAGGAATGACACAGAAATGATTATATCGATATACATAAGAAATGTGAGAGAGAGAGAGAGAGAGAGGAGGAGGACGTCGAAATAGTGAATACCAGGGAAAGATGGTCACAGATGTTAATATTTGATAATTCTAATTGGAGCCTTAGTAAAGCATGTTGAGCTGTTATTGTGACAGCTGAGACTTACGGCGTGAGATATGCATAAAGAAAGTACAGATACGTAGACACACACACACACACACACACACGTACGCGTGCTCACACTTTCAATCATACGCGCGCGCACATATGTCAAAGGATATTTTTGTGATTAAATTAAGAAACACCAACAACCTCCCCCCACCACCGCCTCCACCACACACAGTCATACAAATGCATATATACTTATGTAGATATGCGTGCATGTATAGAACAAACAACGGACTTTAGAAATAACCCAGAGTGGTCAGTGGCAGGAAAGTAAGCAACAAGAGAAATACAGGCGTATCAATACTATGCAACGTAATTTCCTAATTTGTTGAACTAATCTCCGACTCAAAGTATATATTTATATATATATTCTCTCTCACTTTTACTTGTTTCAGTCATTTGACTGCGGCCATGCTGGAGCACCGCCTTTAGTCGAGCAAATCGACCCTTAGAACTTATTCTTTGGAAGCCTAATACTTGTTCTATCGGGTTATTTTGCCAAACCGTTAAGTTACGGGGATGTAAACACACCAGCATCGGTTGTCAAGCGAGAAGAATTGCAATTAGTTCTTGGAGACTTTTATTTCGTGTTCTGTAGTTTGAGACAATTGTAGAGATTCTTTTCGCTAGGTTGACGGGGATGTTTGTCTTCGGGTGCTTTGGGTGACTGGAGGTGAACAGAAGGTATTGTTTGGAATCAGTTGGTTTGTAGTGGATATCAGTTTCAATGTTGGTGACTTTTTTCATAATAAGAATGTCAAGTAAAGGAAGTTGGTCTTGACTATATTCCATTGTAAATTAGATATGGCTACTGGCACTGTTGATTAAATTTTTGAAATCAATGAGTTGGTCGAGTGTGTGGGACCATCGGATGAGGCACTCATCCAAGTAGCGTTTCTAATTCTCCAACAGGTATTTGTGGAAAGACAGACCGTATTTAGATTTGGATGCTTCATAAATTTCTTTTTTGTCTTTTCTACACTTTGGCCAATTTCGCCACAACCTTGTGGTATTGAGGTTCCTCCGCTGCAGCTGAGCGTTGGAATAAAAACAAAAAAGGAAGGTGGCTCTGTGCGTGGACGGTAGCGCGTGCTGTTGTTATCTATTAGCGACCATATAAAACACACGATGTTTCACCACTTTCAAGCATTCAAAAGCGAAACCGTACAAGGAAAGGTCTACATGAAGCTTAGCTGTACATATGTCCCCAATGGCATTCTCATATTCGTGACTATGTAAGCACACCATTTTTGGAAGTTATTTCTTTTTCTTTGCACTCACTCATCTCTGATTTTTTTGTTTGTTGTTTTTGGCTAAAATACCAAAAACTACTACAATTTTTATTGGTTAAATTTTTATTACATAATTTACTGCACAGAGCAATTTGCGATTTAGGATTTATATGCGGAATGGTTTTCAAAGAATTCTCTGTAATTTACTTTCACCTCATAATACTGCAGTTCATTCTATGTCATGCATATTTCTAAATATTGGAGTTTTGCTAATGTATTTGTCTTCATGATGTTTAATCTCTAAAAACAAACAACCTATTATTTTAGTCATTGTTTCAGTTTCCTATCCCGACATTTTGATTATCTCTATTTTCCGATCATTGTTTGGATAATAACTGTATTTCATTTCATTCCAATATACATTATCTTTATGTTCGGACTGATTCTTTGATTACGAATTACTTCCTATCCTTTGTGTTCTCTATCGTTCATTAATTACGAAATATATTTGGAAGATTGGAGATTTTCTCATATCTTGTTTCTTCATTTTGCAGGATATTAGTGCTCTCACTTAATTTGTACCTCTTGGTAATTGCATTTGTATATTTTTCAAACTTCAATCCAACGCCTACACATCCAATGAATAGCTTCTGCCTTACTGCAAAAGTTTTCCTTATTTTCCCCAGTCTTTTTATTTATTATCTCTCTTAATATATACTACAAAATAAGGCAGCGAGCTAGCAGAAACGTTAGCACGCCGGATGAAACGCTTAGCGGTATTTCGTTTGTCTTTATGTTATGAGCTCAAATTCCACCGGGGTCAACTTCGCTTTTCATCTTTTCCCGGTCGATAAATTAAGTACCAGTTGCGTACTGGGTCGATCTAATCGACTGGCCCCTTCCTTGCAAAATTTTAGGCCTTGTGGCTAGAGTAGAAAAAATATACGAGGGTGAGTCAAAAAGTAATGCCATTTTGTTTAAGACATGTATAATTACCAACACAGGAACATGTATCATACATCAAAATGAAGCTGGTCCTCTGTTGATCACATCCCTACTTCTCAACATAGTCACTGTTTCTCTCAATAGCAGAGCATGTATCCCAGCCCTGTAAAATTCTCTTGAGTGTTCTTTGAGCCACCTCTTCACTACAGTTTTCACTTCCTCGTCACTAGAATAATGTTTGCCTCTCAAACCCTCTTTCATGGGCAGAAGAGATGATCCAGTGACGATGATAGTGCAGTGACGAGGAAGTGAAAACTGTAGTGAAGAGGTGGCTCAAAGAACAGTCAACACAATTTTACGGGGCAGGGATACATGCTCTCATTCGAAGGTGGAACATTGCTATTGAGAGAAACGGTAACTATGTTGAGAAGTAGGGATGTGACCCACTACAGAGGACCAGTTTCATTTTGATGTATGATACATGTTCCTGTGCTGGTAATTATACCTGTCCTAAACAAAATGGCATTAATTTTTGACTCATCCTCGTATATTACAAGATACCGAAGAAGATTAGGAAGGCTGAAGACATTTGGTTGTGCCGTTACTTTTCATTTGGTGCTTATGAAATTAGTCCTGTCAGTAAGCCAATACATTCCGCAGTTCTATGTCTAACTCATTAAACACCTACAAGGAACATCTCGGCACTCCTCTGAAAAAAAACCCAATTAACTCAGAAGTTTGGGTTTGTGATCCGGAATCCAGGTAAAGTCACAGGAGAAAAAGTCACAGGAAAAAACGCCGCAAGGGATTGATTGGCCTGGGTGGAAGGTTGTCCGAGGGGATTTTCTCCTAGAAGACTTTTGTCCGGATCCCATAAATTAATGATGGCAATTTTCTTTTTTTTGCTGTGGCTTTTTTCCTTGCTAAAATTTTGACTTTATTACTGTGACTTTGACCGTGGTGGCTTCAATTTTTTGAGCGTACATATGTCTTCTCAAAATACTTCAAGTGTTATGGCTCTTCTTTTCGTTCGCCATGATTCTTTTACTATCCGCATTCTTCTTTAGAAAATTCTTCTTGCTCTTGGTGCAATAAATTCTATTTAAATTTTATCCCAGTACTTGTTCACATTTAGTGTAGGCTTGACCTATTTCATTTCTTGAACGCCTTTCATACGAAGCGATTCTCTATGTTTTAGTATTGTTTCATTTCAAAGATGCTTTGAAACACACACGTGTTTTTGTTTACCATATTTCCGTTTTGTCGTTACCTTAGTGACTGTGATACAGATCATGAGATCCTAACTTTTATATTCTACTTTTTATTTTATTTAGTGCACATTATATCCTCGTTGTTTGGCTCAGATGTTATATTTAGCCTTCAGTAGATCTGAGGGAGTAAAAACTAAAATGAGTATATTAGGAATTGAGTCTTCTTATACACACCTTCATTGAACAGGTCTTATATTTTTAGAGGTAAAGTTACTTTCACTTTCAGTTTTATACTTTGTACCAACAGTTCTTACATGGTAAAATCTTATATGCTTTTAAGTCTATATTTCAAGCTTTAGATAGTTATGTTCATGGCTTTTTATGTTCATCGCTTTAATTTCCCATCCTTAAAAGTTCTTCATGTTCCACTTCATACATACATATAAATATACTAGTTTATGTTTTTCTAATTCCGATTAGTTGGTCGCAATTCGAAATTTCTATTTTGTTACTTTCAAACATTTACTTTCATTCTTAAGACTGTACTTCAACAATATTCGTAAATAGTAATAGATTTACTTGTTTCGTTTTTTTCTGTATGACTTTGTGCTTCAGTATTACTGTGATGTCTTACATGTCATTCTTTGATCATACACAAACACACACACATACACACCACATACACACCACACACACGTACACACACACACACACGCACGGGGACATGCATGCACATACGCACGCTCACGCACGCACACACATACACACACACGCACAGATATATAACTTACAACCGAATTTTGAAAATATATAATTTCCCATTCTTTTTTTATGATGTCTTGATTATACAAAAGTATATATATGCGCATGGCTTAGTGGTTTCGAAGTCTTTTGAAGATAGTTGTGTTATTTCCCATTCACAATTTCGTTTGTTTCTCATTCACGGTAGACTCTAACTTTAAAGTAAGGTTGAGAAACAGCAACGCATTCTTGCCGTGTCTACTTACGATTTGTCCCTTCTGTTTGCGAGACCAAAACTCAATACCAACTTTATTCACTTTCACTGAAAGCATGTTTCTTTATTTCTATCTTCAAGATGTCTTGCACGTCTAGTTTTCTTTTATTTATATTTGTATTCAAAGTATATCAGAGTTAAAAACAGACCAAATGATACAAAGTTCAATTGCATTGGTTGCAGTTTATTGTGTTTCGGAATGGATCGGACTGGTCTTGAAATAAAATGTGCTGAATGAGTTATTTAGATACGTAGTTATGGGACAACCGCTGTGAAGCATAGCTAACACTCAAAATACATTACGTGTTAGTATCACACTCCAAGTCTTCTCCGTCACCCTAATCCTCTCACTGTTCTTAATCTTTCTCCGTGCTTCATGTATATTATTTTTTTTTTGTCCTTGCAGTTGTGTTTTCTTCTTTTTTCTGTGATGAAGCCCACCAACCCACATACATACATACATGCAAACACGAACACACACACGCACAGTTATACGTAAATAGATAGATAGATAGATAGATAGATAGATGCGAAATGCTTCATTCAGATTCCATCAAGCAAATCCAATTCTTTCATTGGCCTGAGGGTATATTGGAAGACACCTTCCCAAAGTTCCGCACAGTGGAACCGAGCCTGAAAACATGTGACTTGGAAGCCAAGTACTTACCACACTGCCACGTCAGCACCTATATATTTATATACATATATACACACAGAGACACACATACTCATATATCTATGGGGCGGGATGCGTGAGAGTATGTGTGCGTATATATATATATATATATATATATATATATATATAGAGAGAGAGAGAGAGAGAGAGAGTGTGTGTGTGTGTGTGTGTATGGAAAAGTTCAAATTTTCGGCTTCTTAGGCTGCTTTAGACTCCAAGAGACCGAAACTTCGAAAGCATTGTCATTCCACTTCTCTTAAAAATACAATATGGTATCTACAAAAAGTATTGAATAAGTCATCAGTTTAAAGTTCAATTGCTTTCAGTATAACTTTATATGAAAAGAATCATTATATATGAATGTGTGTGTGTGTGTGTGTGTGTGTGTGTGTATGTGTGTGTGTGTGGAAAGAGAAAGAGGGCGAGAGATATGCATGAGGTGATCTGAATTTCATTTGACGCTTGGTTAGCTCGGCCACATCACACTTAATGTTTTCCATCAAGTGTTTGCGGCAAGGCTGCTCGCCGTTTCTTGTTGTGTCATAACCAGGATGAAGTCAATCTACCTTAATAATGCTGCAGAAGCCTAAATCTTGTGACCCTCGTCTGCTTTGAAAATATTTGTTTAATTTACTGTTAACATGTTTAATGCATGGACCGTACAAAAGCTAATCAGAAATAATTATGCGTTAACGAAGAATTATTATTAACCAATAATTAATATTACATGTGATTTGGTACAATCTGTATCTTCGTGAAAATGACCTCCGATAGTTATTTATGGTAGGTTACTGTCTGATTTCAAACCCTGGTGAGCTTAAAACTTAGCTGTTAAAATTACTTCTAACTGTAGTACAAGGAGAAAAATTTCGAAGGCAGAGGTTAAGTCGATTATATCCACTGCTCCCAATAATTGACAAATACATATTTATCGGCATCCGAAGAATGAAAGGGAAAATCGAATTCGGCCGAATTTTAAACGTAGAATGTTGAGTCAGAGACATGTCGTTGGGGAATGTTGTCAAGGGACCTAACGATTAAACCGTGTCGCCGTCTTATTTAAGGTAATAAAATAAAGTAATACACCTCTGTAATATATGAAAAAAGCCTGAAAGGTATAGCCGGACAAATATCATGAAACAATCCATCCGACATGATAAAGAGGCAACATTCATAAACAAACAGAATAAGAGTAAAAGTGAGCAAATAAATTGTACTGTTCCACTTATGAAATTGTACTTATGTTAATAATTGATAGTCTATATAAATACATACATAAACACATATCTATACATACATATACACATAAAGGTGTATGCATGTACGTATGTATGTATATAAATGTATATGTATATATATATATAGTTCAAATTTACAGAAAACGAAGGACGTCGACAGATGAAGGAACAAGAAACAGTTGTATTAAGTCTGATGCTCGAGAAGAATTGGAAATATCTCTACATATCTCTGTATTATAATTCACTGGTCTGTTCATCCGTTATTCTTTAGTAAGTTAGAGAGATGGAGGTGGAGTGAGTGAGGGGTAGAGTAAAAGCGAGAGAAAGAAGGGGGGATGTGAGTAGAGAAGAAAGAAGGGGTGAAGAGAGAGAGATTAAAACGGTGAGAGAAAAGAGGGAGAGACAAGTGTTAACAACCACGAGCATATGGCGTAGTGGTTAACAGCGCGGGCTACTAACCCCAATATTCCGAGTTCAATTCCAGGCAGTGATTTGAACATCGAAAAATACCTTTGGAATAAGAACTCAGGTTCGAAATTTTCCCAAGACACCTGATGAAGGCTGGAGTTTATATCAGCCGAAACGTTGTGTTAACAACAAACATGATGAGGACAAATATCCGTGAAATGTAAATAATGAACCTCATGTAGGTTTGAGAAAAATATATGTTTACGACACAATATTTAGCTCAGGGTGATATTCTGGTGTTGAAGTGAAAGAAAGGCAGATAGAGGGAGATGGACAGGAAAGGCAGTTATACTGAGAGAGAGGAGAGAGAGATGAGACAGAGAGGTGTGGGAGAGAGGCAGATAGAGTTTATATTTTCGGAGTAGAGATACATGGACAGAAAGAAAGAGTAGATATAAACAAAGAGATGAGCTGAAGTGAAATAAACTGAGCTTTGTCCCTGAAAACTACATTGATGATGATGGTGAAGCTGATGGTGATGGTGGTAGTGTTGGTTTTCATAGTGAAAAGTATCTTTTAAAACTAAATCTATAATATTGTTCTTCTACCTCTTCGTTCACATTTTCTGCTTTAGTTTGTGAGAGAGGAGGAGGAGGTTGAGTGAGAAATAAGAGGAGGGAATGTGAGAGTGAGAGAGAAGATAGCCCGCCGATGCATTATGCTCTCATTCATGTGGTTAGTGGTAGCAAGAGATGAAGCGAAGGAGAGAAATGTTAACGATATGAAGAGGACAGTTACATGGGTAAAAAGTTTGTGGAATAGGTTGACAGAAGGAGAGGAATACGAGCCGCATAGCCGAGAGAAATTTAAAAATCACACAATATATGACAGGTAGTAAAATAACATAGAGAAATAGTTTCTTTTAATCTTTATCGTACTGTTCTCACGCGTATATATATATATATATATATACATTTTTTTTCAGAATGAGATAACAATCCAAGGCTGTGACGATAATAGAATAATAATATCTCATTCTGAATGGGGTTTTTTTTTTCATATATACACATGCTGATATATGACCTACGTTGTACTCCTTATTTGCATAATCACCGAACCTGGAGCTTAACTATGCTCTGTCTATAGCACTTACTCAGCATTACCTGACACCTTTGGGTCTTATTGACTCCATTACCTCTCATAATCCCTCCCCCTCTCTCTCTCTCTCACTCTTTCTGTATATATATATATATATATATATATATAT
>NC_068986.1:111910306-111911353 GCF_001194135.2 Octopus bimaculoides
TATATATATATATATATATATATATATGCACATATATATATATATATATGTGTATGTGTGTTCTTGTGCGTGTTCATTTTCGTTTGCACGTGTGTATATGTGTTTGTGCGCACGTCTGTTTGAATTTGTACTCGCGCACGCGTGTGCGTACACGTGTGTGAACGCTTATGTATTCGTATGTGTGTTTTCGTATGTGTGTCTTTGTGTTTGTGTTTCTGTGTGTTTGTGTGAGTGTGTATGTGAACTGTTGCCGCTCTTTTTGTTGTAGCGAAAAGTCAGTGTCATATAATCTCTCCCTGTATACGATACGTTCATTTGTTAAATATCACGAAAACTAGCTCTGAACTTTATAGGCTGAGATGCTTGAAAAGATGAAAGGTAAAAAAGTGATTTTGTTTTATTTTAATCTTTAAAGACTGTATCCAAATTTTGACTTTGTACTTGCTGCTACATGATATTATCTGCATTTACTTAGATAAACACTTCTATATAAGCTTTTCTGAAATATTCGGGCTATATCCGCCATTGAAATACGGTGATTGTAGCTTTAAAGACATCCTTGTCCAAGAGAATGAATAAATATATCGTCTTAGATTTCTCTTGGAAATGTTATCAAGTAGGAGGTCGCTGGCGATCAAATAATATTACCCTCTTAACTTACTCTTTCATCTTTCTCGGTAGATTCCTATATTTCATATCAAATTATTTGCATCTACTCCGTCAGCTCATACCACAAGAAACATCTCTACGACAATAAGAACAGCTGCTTCTCAAATTTCCTAAGAAGTTTGCTAACGGGAAACACTTAAAGATATTGCCAAAAATGAAGGGTGGAAGAGAATATAATAGATATAAAGAAAACATACACACATATAATTTTATACACGCACTCATTCATCTTTTTGGACAAAAAATAGAAAAATACATAGTCTTAAGTAAATACGCTATGGTGTTCAAAACTATACATAAAAAATATCTCAAAAATATTTACTTGTATATATGCGTATATATAACTGTGCTCATACACATATTAGAGCGCTATTGTTC
>NC_068986.1:111914974-111919824 GCF_001194135.2 Octopus bimaculoides
AAAACGTTACAAGGATCTTGTCCCTGGGCCGGGTTGTCCAAGTGGGCTTGGTCTGAGGGGGTTTTATCCGAAACCCATAAATTTACGGTGAATTATTTTTCCTAGCATAAATTGTAACTATATCTAAGAGAAGAGGAATTATATACATTGTTTACATTTCTATCAATATATATATATTCTCTTTCACTCTCTTTGTCTTGTGTCAGTCATTTGATTGTGGCCATGCTGGTGCACCGCCTTTAGTCCTGCAAATCCACCCAGGACTTATTCTTTGTAAGCCTAGTACTTATTCTATCGGTAACATTTGCCGCACTGCTAGTTACGGGGACGTAAACACACCAGCATCGTTTGTCAAGCGATATTAGGGGGACAAACACAGCAACACAAACATATACACACACATACATATATATTTATATATATTTCTGTATTGCCCACAAGGGGCTAAACATAGAGGGGACAAACAAGGACAGAAAAAGGGATTAAGTCGATTAAATTGACCCCAGTGTGTAACTGGTACTTTATTTATCGACCCCGACAGGATGAAACATATATACGACGGGCTTCTTTCAGTTTCCGTCTACCAAATCCACTCACAAGGCTTTGGTCGGCTCGAGGCTATAGTAGAACACACTTGTCCAAGGTGCCACGCAGTGAGACTGAACCCGGAACCATGTGGTTGGTAAGCAAGCTACTTACCACACAGCCAATCCTAGGCCTAAAGTCTGTCATACCGGCCATGATGAAATACCACAAGGTAGAAAAAATACGTATTCGCCTTTATATATTTAATCCTTTATATTGAACACTCAATATTTCATCTATTCAATAAGACATATTCCATATATTCAATAAGACATTCAATACTTTATTTCATAGTACCATCCATTTTTATTTTATATTATATATTCCATATTCTATATCCCACATTGGTTTTGCAGGAATATAAATAAAACTTAAAAAACAGACAGCGTTGGAACTCTTTTAAACAAAATAATATATTCCTCTATACACAATCATACAAAACCCCTTTTTTTGTATTTATTTTTACTCGCATATATATATATATATATATATAAGAGAGAGGAGTGAGTGGTGACTCAAATTAAGGTGGTGTCTGTTTTGTGTTTCCAACAACAGCAAATATTGGATACCGTATCCTAATCTAAATGTATCTAATATTTTGTCTCCTCCGTATTCATCACTATGTGGTCAATAAAGAAGCACAATATATTCGTATATGTTTTTCAATTGAAACACTGAATCATTTTAGACATTCATTGTCTTAATAGTAAGAGAAAAACTGAGAGAGAAAGAGAGAGAGGGGAAGAGAGAGATAGCGAAAGAGAAAAGAGAGAGAAAGAGTGAGAGAGAAAGAGCTTGAAGACACACCTAAAACAATTCCAATCAGTGGCAAAGCAACAGATAGTAGTGAGTGAGAGAGAGAGAGAGAGAGAGAGAGAGAGAGAGAGAGAGAGAGAGAGAGAGAGAGAGAGACTTCGTTGTGGTTATCTGAGACTTCCTGTCTTTCTGCCTGCCTTTCTCTCTAGGTATGTGTATGTGTGTGCATGTATGTGTGTTTGTATGTATACGATTGTGCCTGTTGCCGTTTGGAATTCTTTTCTGCGACTGATCTCAAACTGCTATTAAAGGCCCATCTACACACACACACACACACACATTTGTTTTAACCCATTTCAAATGGAGCCATACACCAAAAAGACGTCGTGTCTTGCTCCAAAATTTAAATTTTGAATTTGTTTTCATTATGAAATTACACCACAGCTAAAAAAAAAAATAAAAACATCTTTTGACTTCGGAATACAACGTTGTCTTTTTCTTTCTATATTTATCAAGTTAGAATTTCTGGCTCATTTGTTGATGCGTCATCATTAGATATCTACATTACACCTTTAAGATCACGGACCCAGTTAGGGGCCCATTGGATCTCTCTCGGCATACCAGCAAACCACAAAATCGCACCAGCCAGCATCACCACTACATCCAAGCCTGTCATATGTATGTATGTATATGTGTGTTTGCGTCTGTGATTGTCCCACCACCACCACCACCACCACCACTGCTTGACAACAGGTGTTATAACCAGAAATCGCTCTAAAGGAAGCAGCATTAACTTTTTAGACTGTTCTATTTTTATCAACCTATCAACGGACCGATTGAGTGAACTTATTAATAACAAACCTGTAATGACTTTTGGAAACATCTGTAAGTGAACATTATATATGCCTTGTTTTGTCTATCGCTTTGTGTAAAGATCTGCATAAGTCGGGCGCAACCACAGATTTACAATATAGAATGATCGTGCCACAAGAATGTGCGGAATTCTTTACTAATCTAAACAATATTGTTTGTCTACTGTACTAACAGACAGCTTGTTAAATAGTCTTTTACTCGGATTTATAATCTCTCATTAGTTACACTGTTTATATTTATATATACATAAATATATACATACATATATATATTCCTCCCTCTTCCTTTTCTCTTGGACTTTCCTCTGTCTCCTGTTTCTGAAGAGGAGCTTTGCTCGAGACGTAAAACCATCTTTCTTTCTTTCCCTGAGCGTCTTCTAAGACTTTACATGTACCACGTACTCGCGTTATTTTCTTTTGTGTTTGCTCTTGTTTTTTGGGGGGAGGGGGCATTTTATATATATATATGTGTGTGCGTGTGTGTGTATACATGAAATATGCACATACATACATATATATGTATATATTTATATGTGTGTGTGTGTGTGCGTGTGTGCGCGCGCGTTAAATAGATACAAAAATACTCATGTTTAAACTGAATTTACTTCCAAGTTGAGTTAAGTACGATGAGATAACAATAACACCATATAATATCAAGGGTGTTCTGCATTTTACGAGAAAATATTAAAGCATTATTTATCATTTATTAATATACTTTATTTTATTTTATATATCTATTTGTTTATTTTTGCAGTTTCCATTGCTGAGCACATATTTCTTTATGGTTGCCGTCCATTTTTTTCAGCATCCTCTATATTCAATATTAACTTACCTACGCGTTATTGTTTTAGATTGTGAATGCGAAGATCTAATGAAACGATAAATACTTAGGCAACTGTATGAATTACCATAATGTCGAAATTCACAGATACAATACTAACACCTCATTCAATCACCTTTTTCGTTTTGGAGGGAGTCATAATGCGCTGTCATAAAAGCAGAATTTCTCTCCTGTGGACTCTTAATTACATTTATATCTTCGCGTTATATTTCATCGTTCAATCCATATTCACAGTCAGCAGGTCCGCAAATGGAGAAAAATGCTGAATCAGTTTGTTTGTTTTCTATGAGTTGGCTTGTTTTATTTCATTGTAAACACAAGGATATCAAGAACAACAACAACAACAACAATAATAATAATAATAATAATAATAATAATAATAATACATAAATAAATCAAAACAAACAATAGATAAAACTATAAACAAATACTAGCAACAATTCCTGCCAGAGCGATAACAATGGTAGCAATAGCAACGAGCTTTTACGAACCAATAAATATTCTCACGATACGTTTATGTCAAGAGTGCAAAAACACAAGTTTTCTTTGAAGCGAGACCAATGCCAACTTCTCAAACAAAATCCAATATTAAGGACAAAACGAGTGCCAAGCTTCCTTTTGATTGCAAGTAACAATATTTCCTTTGATTATCATTTTAGATGAGATCTGAAAGGGTAACGGCTTCAGATCTTCTCATTTAAGTGTTCTTAACATTCAAAAGTATTACTTTGGCGTTAGATGAAGCCACACGATGTATAAGAGCTACATGGTAATTACACCTGTTACCGTTTTTGGCATGTAGCATTCTCTTTCTTGAAAGTTTGCCCGACATTCCTTATGCTTCCCCACCACATTCATCCCCGCTACTTAAACATATTTACATAATCAAATATACAAGTATATACGAAGGCCCCTAAATACATACGATGAACTACGTTCAGACACACGCGTATTAGAGCAAACACACACGCACACAACTGATATAATCATACAGGCAGGCGTACACATTGCCTTCCTCACAAACACCTACATACAAATATATACACATGTACACGTATACATCCATAGGCACTCACAAAAACATTTGCACATATATTCGCACATTTAATGGATATAATCCCAATATTTATTATTTTCAATTTCATATTGATTGTAAATATCATAGAAAACCCTTTATCATCCACAGTTATGAGGGCCGTAACGGAGCAGAGATAACGGATTCCATATACATAGGAATATATTTACATAGTTTTAGGTTTGGAACTCGAATTTAAAGCAGGAGCGACATTTATGAATATGGGATAGAGGACAAAAATTTGGGGAGAAAAAAAGCTTGATTTAAATATCGAAAGGAAAAGAAGAAAACTGGGATTTGGTTTATTTGGCGTGGTGACTTTCTAAAAAAGTGATCGACGAAAAAATTGTTGGGGCCATAATATTATTGTAAATAGCCTTATTCACGTTATATTAGATTTCCTGAAATTTGTGTGTGTTTGTTGTCTTTTAGCGTTTACATGTGGCAGTATCTATTTCTCTTTTGCTGAGATGCAAAATTATGAGTATGTAACGAATGTCAACCAGTGGTGGGGAAACAGACTCACGCACGCACGTACACTGCTGCATAAATATATGCGGCAGAATTTTAGTTTACGACTAATCGACTTACAAAACTTGGCTGACACTGAACTTAGGTAGAATTCAGATGTCAGTGATTTCGAAAGCCGAAACCATGCGGTTTAGAACAAAACATCTTACCACCCAGCCATATGTCTGTGTGTATATATATATATATATAT
>NC_068986.1:111926210-111935021 GCF_001194135.2 Octopus bimaculoides
ATACCAAATATACTGGCCATGTTTTCTTTGACCCAAGGCTAGAGTAAAACAAAGACCTTGTCACAAGGGGCCGCGCAGCGTGTCTGAATCTGGAACTATGTGAACTACGTGCCTTCTAGCAGAAACTGAGTGAAAAGGAAGGAGATAATCACAAACATTGCGCCCACAACCACAATTCCTGCAGCCCTTCTCCACCAAATGCTCTTTACAATAATTATTGGACCACCTTGTCCCATACATTAGGCTACATTTCAAAGTTTCTTCGAACTTCTGGTGCGGTTCATTCACGAAACATTCAATTCAATTGTAAATAATACCATTTTGATCTGATGGTTTCCCTCTTGCGACCGAAAATCGTTCAGCTTTGTAGACTCACTTGTGACTATTGCTATGTTTGCTCGAGAAATAATCCATTCTACTAAAGGTACAAGGCCTTTGCTTGAGAAATAATGTAATGTTGTCTTTGTGATAATGTTTGCAAGTGCCATATACTGCTGATACATGTGGTAGGATCGCATCTAAACAGCAGCATAAATAAACTGCTACATTGTTCATGCTATATAATTTGATAAAAGACAGACATCTTTGAGTCTGCCGACATTGTCTGATCTGTTTTCCACCTATATACATTAATCTTACAATATTCATTTAAGAAACATTTATGTAGTCTCGGTGTGAATACATAAAGAAGCAGTATATATATGCTTCTTTAATGTATCGTATATGCTAAAGCTGTAACATATTTACTCATAAACCACACCGCGTTGTTACTTTTCTGAAAAGAAAGTGGCCAACCGTGTAACATTATCTACATTTCATTACTCCGGTAATAGCATGTTTACATTATTTATATGAAATTATGTTATTCTTAATTTCGACAGTGGAAAGGTGATAGAAACTATAACTTATCAGGATCGAGATAAACGAATCTAGTTTGTTTGAATCACTCTTAGTTGTCGAGTATTCCTGCATTTATCCACCGGCTACTTTTACAAGGAGAGAAAATGTATGTTTATTAGAGAAATCATGTAAGATTTTCCACATACATATTCATATATTCATATGCCGTGCTTTGATGTGAGTCACACTTTTTACATATATGCATACATTTATACATTATAACGCGCGCGCGCATGTGTGTGTGTGTTCGCAAATACACACATTCGCACACATATGCATATGTACATATAGTAGAATAGCAACCTTGTTTCTTTCTGTCAGCAGCTACTAAAGCAAGAATATGCCAGAGCGGAACAAAGTAACAAGAAATATTAAACATACATTCCCCGCCTCCATTCTATTTTGTGCTGCATGGCATTACGAATTATCACTTGTAACTTATGAATATTTATCGGTATATATATATATATATATATATATATATATATATATATATATATATATATACGTATATGTGGGTGTGTGTATGTGTGTATGCATATCTTTGTATCTATCTACCTACCTATCTATTAATATATCCATCTATCTACTTATCTATCGATATATATATATATATATATATATATATATATATATATATATATATATATATATACATAACCATGAATATGCAGATACATACACGCATACACACACATACAAACACGCACGCATACACGCTCGTATACATAGGAGTATGAATTTATTCGATGCCTACCAGCTGATTATGTAAACTAGTGCTTGACAATTGGTAAAGACAGCAGTTTATTGTTTTGTTTAATGGGGTCTTTTGCGGGGTTGAAGAAATGATATTTATTCCGTACCGTTTTACACACATTCATTTGTCAATCTTGCCAAAAATAGGAGAATAAATAGTAAACTGTATAATGGCGATCCACCGTCAAAATACATGAGACTAGCAACGTTATTTTTCAAGTAACGCTGTATAAACTTTATACAAGTGAATGTGACAAATGTACTTAATATTTTCACTGTTACAAGAGACAGATTTTATACGAGTAAATATTTTGTATGATCTATGATGAATTTCAATCAAAATCCGTTGTTAGCCGGCGGATGTATCGAAGGATTGCGAATGTATACCTTACCATATTTTTCTGATTGGTATATCGAATGATGTTTTGTTGAGAACGAGATTGTATTGTCTCTTGTCTACTTGGCTATTATCAAATAATCCAGTGTTTCTTAAACCTTTCCGATAAATGAAGTATTTCTCTATCGTATACAATGAAATTAGTTTTGATTTTTCATAATCCAAGTTACTGAGATTTTGATAAATTAATACTTCCTAATAGAAATGATGCTTTTTCTGCGAAACTAACTTTAGCAGGAAAGATTCACCAGTAAGTTATCCTCAAGGAACGATAGCTGAAGTAACATATAATAGTCGGAAAGATAATTTGCGCTCTACAGATGAGCTTCATAATGATTGTCAGAATTACTATTATTAGAGCGATATAGTGTCTATATTCATATATGTGGTGCATGTGTGAACGTAGCTGTTTGTTAACAGTCCTAATTACACTCCAAGTGCGAAATTCCACCCAATAAAGATTTAGACAAAATGGCGGCTCTTCACCTTGTTTTGCATGAGAGGTTTCTTCTCGTTTCAGTGTTGATCTCTCCAATTAGGTTTCAAGCGTATGGTCCAAAGTAAAAGAGACGTAAATACATTAATGTGTTATTCGTTTCCTGAAATTCCCATCTACATTCATAAGCTGTTCCTGCACGCAGAAGTATACACGGGTAGGTTGCAGAAATTCATAAAGGTAGGCTTACAAATGAAGGTAAGCGCATACATGTACGCAGGGTTTGCATACAACGTATTGGCGATTCATTTTATATATGTAATGAACAGAAGACACCCAAAATTATGTCGAATCATGTGTAATGATTGGTGTAAAAAAAGCTAAGTATGTATGTATGTATATAAACACATACACACGCACACATACACACACACACGATGAAGGCTATTATTTCGTGCCTATCTCATTATTGAAAATATACATTATGCATCATATTTGTATTTAAAATTATAAATGGATGGAACGCACAATTATTTTCATTACAAAATTACATGTACATATACTTACATACAAGGTATATATGGCATATATACTGCACACATACACATACATTCATATGCATATATATGAGTGTTTGCTTGTGCAGCGATTATACATATGTGTGTGTATACGCGGCGCTAATCGTCCCCATCTCACCATCATCCTTGCCCTCATCTTTGCACCGCACAGAGCAAGTAAAACAATGTGTATAGTGATTATAATGAAGCTAAGTGAAATGTTTATGCTGTATGTAATATAATTACAGCTCGTTATCCCTGCCTGCTGCTTTAACCACTATCAAATATATATTTCACTTTATCTTTGTAATTTATGTTTTCTCTGTTCAAACATAATTTATGGGAAATTTCCACTCAAACGTCTCTAAACAATTTGATAACATATTGCCGCACGCTTGATAAACATTATATTTTACTGGGACATAGAATAGAATTGAATTTGGATCGATGCTCTAAAAATAATAGACTGAGACACACAGACTCATATCTATGTCGGTTAATGAAGGAGCCACTAAGTTGTCGTTGGGTGTGATAGAATTCATGGCAAACATCCATAGCGTTTTATATTATATTCTGAAGGAGAAATAAAACTATATCATATTCGGTGAATCTACTGGATTGTGAGATAAGTTCGTTCGTTCATTCTTTTTGTTGTTATTATTATTATTATTATTATTATTATTTCAAAAGAGGCGGCGAGCTGACAGGATCGTTAATACGGCGGGCAGAAAGCTTTTTGATATTTCGTCCGTCTTCACTTTCTGAGTTCAAATTCCATCAAGGCCTATTCTGCCTTTCATCTTATCGGAATCGATTAAATAAATACCGGTCACGCACTAGGGTCGATGTAATCGACGTAATCCCCTTTCCCTAAATGTGAGACCTTGAGTTTCCAGTAGAAAAGATTATTTCAAAGAAGCTGTGAGCTGGTATAATCGTTAGCACGCCGAGCAAAATTCTTCGCGGCATGTTGCTTGTCCTTACGTTCTGAGTTCAAATTCTGCCACGGTCGATTTTACGTTTCGTCCTTTCGGTGTAGATCAAATAAGTACCAGCTATGCATAGAGATCGATATGATCGACTAAACATCCTCCCCAAAAATGTCAGGCCTTGTTCCTATAGACGAGTGTAATTATTTCAAGGCACTCTTTCGTTTTATGCCTGAAACAAGAGAAAACCTATTAAAAAAAAAGACAAATGCATTCCACAAAAAAATCGATAGACGAAACTTGTGCGAGAAAAACGTAAAATCATGAAAACTAACAAAAAAAAAAATTGTTTTCCTGTTAATTCAAATGACGTTGGTACGGATTAAAAGAAACGTAATAAATGAAAGAATTTACATGGTAAATCAATATTTACACTAAATATTATAAATCTCTGGGCTATAGCTGACTAAAGTGCCGCCTCTAGCGCAAAAATGGGCCGCAAATTTATTCCGGGAGGATGTTGAAAAACAGTTGAGCAGTTGAAGAATTAAGTGTGTTTAATGCATCGCTCGTGTATTTTGTTTACAACAGAGTCTTTGCGTGAACTCGTTTATGATTCAAAACAATTTTAATAAGCTTTTATCCGTTTGCTGATTTCATTCATTGGACTGCGGCACTGACTTGAAGTGTTTAGCCGAATATGTGGAGACCAGTTCTTATTTTTGTATGAGTGGCAACCTATGCCTTACTTTTGCCAAGCCATTACGTTACATGAACACAAATAAACCAACACCTTCTCTTCACATGTGGTTGAAGGGCAAACACAACGGCACACAACACATACACACACAAACACAACACACACATATTCATATTTATATACAACACCGGATGATCTAAGGCTGTAGAAGACATTTGTACAAATTACCGCAGAATTACCGAAGCCATGTTGTTGCGAACTGTGCCTTCTTAACCACTAAGCCGTTTGTTTGGATGACTTTTAAGCTAATAAATCAGTTTTAAACTGAAAATGCTCTATTTAATATAATTCATTGAATTCTTAGTGTGATACCTTTCATACGAAAGTGAAAAAATAAACTTTAATAGTGTTTCCATATACATTCTAACTGAGAGACAAAGAAAGAGAAAACGTTGAGTCACTGTTTTTAAAGACAAAAGAACATGTTACTTGAAAGAGACTGGCTGCTAGTTATAGCACATGAAGCGACCACATAGAGACCCTTCTTGTTGTTTTGGATCATTTTTGAGTCACCTTTTAATTTCTTCTGCTGTTCAGACTCAGGCAAAATCTGACATTGCACTTCTATGATCTAAAGTACTTCCGTCAGGCCATCTCGGCAAGATATGTCGTTACAACTTTGTCTGATAGAATTGAACATTCGCTCGAAGCGAGGTCGGAGACCATGGGGAACAAAACACTTTGTATTAGAAAACTTACACGCAACAAAAATGTGTCAATCAATGTCACTATGTTACACAATTTCGAACATCTTTGATGCCTGAAAGCAATGCAAATAAATAGATTCAATCAGATTTGACCATTAGTAATTGTATGTTTGTCTAGGACAATGTTTTTATTCCATACATTCCTGAAAAATAATCATTAGTTACTTTAGCTCCAAAATGTATAAACTGCAGGATGAAAATAATATAAAGTGATAGTTGATTGAGTGTTTTTATTAATATTTTCTTTCATTTCTTACATTTATTTTCGTCTTCTGATTGCAATCCCACACCATAACGAACTTCACAAACGCTGTATATTTCGCATTTCGCAAGTGGATCTGATTACGTGTGTTTGTTTGTATGTATGTTCATGCATAGACCCAAGGTTTTCTACAAGGTTACAATTGGAGATGGCGTTCCTTTGTATAGTCGAGATTTGAAACCGAATGCATACACCTGTTGCTTGTCAGACGAATGTCTGATCTTTTGTACCTTATCTCTGTGCTGGAAGATTAACGAGAATAATCTGACCTTCGAGACCTTCGCTTATGATTGCGTCCCATAAAATTCAAATTTTCACTGGACAAATTTCTTGAAAACATACCAGACCAACCTCCTGCACTCGAATATGTCCCCCAAAATAATACCGGTTTGCTAGAGTGGGCCACGGTTCCCTATATATGACTAAAAGACTTCATCAGGTGGTGCTATTAAGTTAGACATGGCCTCGGCCTATACTGCCCGAAAACTAACAAATATGTGTGTGTGTGGGGTGGGTGGGCTCTGAATGGAAATACAATCCATCACTTACAACTGACCAAACTGTAAGAGCATGAAGTCATGTGTTTTAAATAAAGCTTTTCGCCCGGTCCAGAATTCGAAACCACAATCTTGTGATCATATACGCTACACTGTTACCACTACGCCACACACTTACACCTATGATGTGTGTGACAGTACTAATTTTATTCCCCTTATACAAGTAGGACTTTGCCAATGGAGAACTAATTTTTTCGGTCAGCCCTTAATCAAGAATTGATATTTTCCGACTGATTCGAAATTCGTTTTGAGACTGCCGTCAGCCGGGTGATTCTTCAAACACCAAATGTGAAATCAATTTCCATTGTTTTAGCATATGTCATAACAGATCCAAAAATAATTGTCGACATACTGAGTGAGATGTCGTATAAATAATTAGCTATTGATATCATGATTTACTTGTTATATCTATAAATATTTCAAGTATGATATGACATAAATTTCCAATATTTGTGATAACAAGTTCTACATCACGTCATCAATGCAGACTTTGCGAAAGTTTTGTTCTTGTATTGTCAGAGATTGCCTGACCTATGACATCGCCGAAATGTTTCGACGTTATTAAATCTTCCTATCAATATTCACTCTACATTCTAAATCAGTCACACATACACGGACGTAGATATTACGTACATCTATAAATTCACACACATATGCATACATACTAGCATATATACCAAAATATATGCGCATACAGGCAAACTTAAAAACTGGCATATATATCTATCTATCTCTATATATATATATATATATATATATATATATATATATATATATATATATATACACACACACACATATGTAAATATGTGTATAAGTGTGAGTTTAAATATTTACTTACGCATACATATATGTCCATATATATCTATATATAAATATATAGACATATATATACATAAGCAGATAGACATATATATATACATAAGCAGATAGACATATATATACATAAGCGGATAGATAGACATGTTTCTACACACGCACATACAAATCTATGTGTGTGTATGTATATATATAATTACAGAAACCTAAAATCATATACACATACATATGTATACATACACAGACACACATACATATCTAAGCATCTACATCAAGGTGTGTGTGTGGGTGCGTGTGTGTGTGTGCGTGTGTGTGTGTGTGTATACGTGTTCTTGAATGGAAATACAATCCGTCACTTACATCTGATCGTGTGTTTGTGTACACATAAATATATATGATCACTTTATATATATACATATATATATATATATATATATATATACATATTATATATTCACATATATATGTTCACAAACACACACACACACATACATTGTATATATGTGTATATCTTGTTGGCATCACAATCACTCCAAGGTTTACAGCTATTTCATTACCAAGTGGGTGTCAAATTATATAAAATATTCGAAAACAAAGAAGAAAGTTGTGGTTCTGTCATGTCGTTTATATAATATTGATAATATAATAAGAGCCCCGTAAATATCTAGTCATAAATTCTGTGACCAATGATTTGTCGCCCATTCTTTTGGAAGCAGCAGTAACCCGTGGAACAAATGTGATGTCAATAACTCCAGTTTTCAATTGTTTTATGCTCCGCGTCTGAAGTGAAGCTTCTGAATTTCCAGTTCCTACAAAACTAATGTTTCTTCCAAACACATTTTCCTTCTTCCGTATTCTGATCGTTGGTGTTGGCGGAGCGCTATAAATGCATTCCACGCAGGACTGAAAACAAAATCTGGAACACACCTCTTCAAAAATGCGTAGGGATTAACAGAGTTTCGACGCGTTTAAAGTTAGATGAAGTTATTCCGATGGTACTATGCTAGTTGCGATCGAGTAGGGACAAATATCACTAAGAATATATTTAGGTTGGTATGTGCAACATATTCACACTATAACATAATCACAACGTGGGTTCTGTTCATTTCTACTATTTCTACGATAGAGAGGAGTCAATGCAATGTAGATTTATCATGTGAATTGAACGATTTCGGTGCGTGCTGCAGTAAACGAGGAAGATTATCTTCGAAGTGAAATTTCCTTTGTTGTAAAGAACTGACTGTCTACTGTGTATCTTTGATATATTTACAATTTTTACTTTCAATATGAGTTGTGATTAATAATAAGATTAATTAACAGTGTCTTTTGATATTTTTGTAGCTTTAATAATGAAGAAAATAGGAGCAGGCGTGGCTGTGTTGCAAGAAGATTACTTTCCAACCACATGGTTCTGGGTTCAGTCCCACTGCATAACACCTTGGACAAGTGAGTTCTACTATAGCCTTGGGACGACCAAAGCCGTATGAGAGGATTTTGTAGATGGAAATTGAAAGAAGCCCGTCATATATACATATGTGTGTGTGTTTGTGTGTGCGTCTGCGCTTGTCCCTCGCCACCATCACTTGAGAACCGATTATGTGCTTACGTCCCAGTAACCTAGCGGTTCGGTAAAAGAGACGGATAGAAGCAGTACAAGGCTTACAAAGAATGAATCCTCTGGTCGATTTGATCGACTAAAGGCCGTGATGACTGAAAGAAATAATATATATA
>NC_068986.1:111935098-111937962 GCF_001194135.2 Octopus bimaculoides
TATATATATATATATATATATGTAGGTGTTTGTGTGTGTATGTGTGTGCATATGTTTCTGTAAGAGTTAACACACATATATTTGTGCGTGAGTGTATGTGCGTGTCCCTATTCTCGTTTATGTGTATCCTGTCCTGATATAACATATGCCAAGAATATTTAACGGTTCTGAGAAATAATTTAACAGCAACATTTTACGTCGTTTAACGTTTTAGAGCAAATTACAAAATCTTCCGCTATAGTTCCTACCAAATCTCTCTTGAATTACAGAGTGTATACAAATAATGGATTAGAGTATAGGTTCTCAAACCTTTTCGGCCACCCCACATCATGGCCACATAATACACTCAGCGCCCCACCCCTATTGATAATTAATATTGTATAATTTGTATACAACACTATAATATAATGAATTTATAGCGTCTCCCAGTTCACTGTCTTCCTCCCAATGCCTCCCTTTTCTCTACCGCCGCCCCCACACCTACCCTCTTAAACATTCGTATTTATCTTTCTTTTATAATTTACAATTTAATTTCAAATTGAATGTCGCATGTTGCATTTGCATCATTCTCCGAAGATTTATTCGAAGAAGGGAATTAATATGGGTTATTTCCCTTCTATCATTAAGGTATTTATGGCCGTTAACATCGTTATACAGGTTTGGGAGACTAAGTTGGTGTTGAGTTGAAATAGTGTATTGTATATTTCTATTACTGTAGAAATCATTTAATTTTCTGTTATCAAAACATGATATAACCATAAACGGGTTATGAGTTAACCTAAATGCAACTCTAACACGTTTGAATTTAAAAATTCACTATCCCTATTATCGTTATTAAAATGCTTATAAATAAACTTATATATAGATTTGATTCAATTATTATTAATTTGCATAGCATATGGAATGACAAGCCAAATAGTATTAGATTTTTCAAAATTATTTTTAGAGAGTTTATAATCTATTTATGATTAAGTAAATTTTATGGAAGCGGTTTATATTTTACTTTTTCTGTTACGAAAATTACATGGATTATCAATGTTATGAGTATTTAAGGGAATCAATGTTTTGTTATCTTCAACACATTTATCATTTGCGTAATTGTCACTAGAGGAAGATTTATGATTATTTATCAGTTCCTTATTGTTTATATTAGGGTTATACGATAAATAACTATGAGGTCAACATGTAATCTTTTAATGTAAATCTGCTTCCCTGGTGATATTTTGTTCATATCTTATAAATGTGAATTTAATGCATAAATGTGATTTATTTAATGAATACAAGTGGAAACAGCTGTAGGAAGTAAGAATTATCAATTTATTAAAGCATAATTATTAACATAAAACTTCGTTTTTTTCTATCTCTCAAAGTCTCCGTCACTCTGTATCTCTCTCTCTCTCTCTGTCTGTGTGTGTATATATATATATATATATATATATATGGGGGGGGGAGGTGAATGGTTTAGTGGTCAGGGCATTCAGCTCATGATATATATATGCATGCATACATAAATCCATGCATATTTGTCTTTGTATCTTTCTCTCCCTCTTCTTCCCTGTCTCTCGTTGTTCACCTATATTCTACATCCTTCCCTTTTTCCCTCTCTCTACCACTCTTTCTCCTTACCCCTCGCTGATCACATGCGTCCGGCAACTGTTCTCTTTCTTATCTTGGCCACTGCCAACTTAGCACGAACTTTCTTCTCTCTTCCTTTCAGTTCGTCACATCACAGCGTTCAGTATGCAGATATATTTTTTTCACGTCTGGTCTTACAACACTTCTTGTTCATTTTCCCTGTTTCGTTTTCCTGTCGTGTTTTCTGTTCGCCACTCTCTTCCTCGGCATTACAAATTTAATTGGTTTCCGCGGGAAGAGCCATTCTAACAATGCATCCTGTCCTAACTTTTCGAAACACTTAGTTTAAGAAAGGTGGCAGCTGATGAAGGAAATGTTCTTTATGTGGCCTGTCTGTTTTCTGTGCTCCGTTTTTGTTCTGTTTTTCATTTCGTCCACTTTTTTTGTGACGTCCTGTACCCAGATATGCATCTATATATACATGTAGATGTAGGAATGTACATAAATGTACGTATATATGCATATACTCACATTTGTATGATTATGTATATATATATATTGATACTAATAAATGTGTTTTTGTGTATGCATAGTGTACATATAAAGACTCACACACAGACATTCTTAGATCACTCTAAAGCTTTCAAATATGTTGATAGTTCACTGACATACGCCTCTTTGTTTTTAATGCCACCAAAATATTAGTTTTCATATATGTATATATAAGTACGTGCGTGTGTGTGTGTGTGAATGTTTGTTCATATACATATTATATATATATATATATATATATATATATATATATATGTATATATATATATATGGGTACAGAATCATATATACACATCAGTGTCATATATACGC
The DNA here is from genome assembly GCF_001194135.2 of Octopus bimaculoides. Taxonomy (NCBI): domain Eukaryota; kingdom Metazoa; phylum Mollusca; class Cephalopoda; order Octopoda; family Octopodidae; genus Octopus; species Octopus bimaculoides. The sequence continues at coordinate 111,937,538 of NC_068986.1, forward strand.
CAACCAATGTTCGTAATGTATAGTGGCCGTTCAATACCGAAAGGTCTGTTTTACTAAGCTGATATAAAACTCTTTATGGTCTGTAACAGCGTGACATATTATAAAGCGATCAGTGAACGCTAATATCGAAATATTAGTAAAATAAATACCTCGATACTAATGGCACAATCTCAGCGGTTACTTCCTGTAGCTTATAACTGTCTAGCAGAAATGAAATGTCTTTCATTATTCGTCAAAATGCCAGGCAATGGTATTCTGTTAGCTCATCAACTGACTGTTTAATATATACATACGTATGTATTACGCGCGCGCGAACACACACATGCACACACATATATATCTGACTGTCAATCGCACTTTCTCTTTAGGTTGTGCATATACATGTGTGTGTGTATATATATATATATATATATATATATATATAT
>NC_068986.1:111937972-111938690 GCF_001194135.2 Octopus bimaculoides
CGTGTGTGTACGGGTGTGTGTGTGAGTAAAAATAAATACAAAAAAAAGCGTTTTGTATGATCGTGTATAGAGGAATATATTATTTTATTTAAAAGAGTTCAAAATCTGTTTTTTATGTTTTATTTATGTTCTTGTAAAATTAATGTGGGATATAGAATATGGAATATATAATATATAATATAAAAATGGATGGTACAATGAAATGAAGTATTGAATGTCTTATTGTATATATGGAATATGTCTTATTGAATATATGAAATATTGAGTGTTCAATATAGAGGATTAAATATATAAAGGCGAATACGTATTTTCAATACCTTGTGGTATTTCATCATGGCCGATATCTGACAGACTGTGTTAGATCACAAAACGAGTTAACTATCTACTCGGTGTTTGTAAGAATGTGGAGGTTAAAAGTAAACTTAAGTCATCCATACATTAATTATATTAAATTGTTATCGGTTACTCAAAATTCCATCGTAGAATTATTGTTGTAATCATATTTAACCCACATTATATCGGTGTAACCATGGTGCATCCCCGGAAAACTGAGTCACTAGTTAATATCCTTAGGAGGTAACCAGCTTAATGAAATGGGAGCTTTATCTGCATTCCCTTAACGTTATCACAATTGAATTTAAAAAGAAACATATACACACACACACACACACACACACACACACACACACACACACACATACACACACACACACACACA
>NC_068986.1:111938700-111941200 GCF_001194135.2 Octopus bimaculoides
ATTGAATTTAAAAAGAAACATATACACACACACACACACACACACACACACACACACGTTACCAGAGTTATTAGTCAGCACCAGTCTTGCTAGAAATAACAGTTAAAAAACTCATAGCTACAAGTAGCACCTTATCTTAATTACAAACAAGGGACACAAGCTCTAGTGCCTTGGGTTAAACTCACCTTGTTTTGTCAGTTTATAAGATTATCGTAGGAATCATACACTGATTTCCTAAACGGTAAAAGTGAAAATTGTAATTCATAGGTGTGGCTTCTTTGCAGTTTGACAGCCGAAAGGCAGGAATATATACGTCATTGTAGTAACTGAGGTCATTAGTTAGCACCAGTAATGCTAGAAATAAGAGATAACATAACTCATAGCCACAAGAAGTGCCTTATCTTAATGAGTGGCAAGGGAGCACATATTTCTAACGCTACTGGTGCTGAATAGTGCCTCAGTCACTTTAGTTACGTATGCATTTCTACCTTCCGGTTGTAAAATTAAAATCAAGCCACCCTTATCCTCATTAAATCTTTTTATGAAAGGTTTTGTTCGAACTTCTGGGGTCTTGCATGCATAGCGAGCTTGCTACCAGCACCCTACGGTACCATGCCATCTGCTATTTTCAGCTATCTTATTCTATCCTGATTATTCTTTTCATGCCAAGAGGCAAATCTTTTGTTACAGTTCTACTAGGCATTCTATTACAATTTCGTTTTTACTTCGTCTTCACTCCTCATACTATTCACCTTCTACATTTTCCACACCGGGCTATTTCGTACTTAAGAGGCTTGTATTTATCCATCTTTTCGCCTTCTTACTTGACTGTTTGTATTTCAAAGGGGCATGCAACATCAACTACATTGCACATGCGGTGCATCTTGTCGGCCACCACTAGGTCCGGTCTGTTATGCTCTAGCACCTGATCTCTTTGAATTGAGAAATCGCAGAGGATTTTGCTAGTCTCCGACACCACCACGTCTTGCCTGTCTCTAGCCCCCATTTTCCGTACAGTTTCCAACGTAGTACTTTCGGTACCTGGTCGTGTCATCACAGCTTTCAATGGTTTTGGGCAAGTTTACTGCATCCATTTGTGATATGGGCAATGGTTTCATCCATTCTATAACAGATGTGGCACAACGGGGACACTTGCTCATTCCAAAGTTTGACACTCCATTTCGTGACCAAAGCTTGCTCTCGTTCTCCCAGCATATTGTTCTCGGTCTCATTTTTCTTGTGTTTCCCTTTCTTCAGCCAATCTCACCTATTTTTTTTTCCAGCAGTTCGTGTTGTGTTTGTATGGAATTGATTGCGTTGTCTTTTCTGGCGTAATTCTTCTTCGTGTCCTTCTTGTACTTCTTCCTTTGTTTTATCTTTTTTCTCTGCTTTCACTACTTCCTCGTTCCTAACTGACAATAGCATGCTTACCCTTACTTTGTGCTAGGTATCTCATAAAGCTCTCGATTTCCATAAGTACACAATCTTCCACAATTAGCAGTAATTAGTGACGGTTATGAGCATTAAAGTTTCTCGTATATTCAATTTTCTTTGTTTCCCCTTTGATCATACTGAATGAACACTAAGAAATTCCCGAGGTAGACCCATCTTCACTCTTTTGTGCCACAAGGGCTCAACTCCCCTCCCCTCTTCATCTAACCCTCCTCACCTTTCCTCTTTTACCCTCACAACTACTTCTTCCCACTAACCTCTTCTCTCTTGCTCCGACTCCTACTTCTCTTGACTCCTACTCTGTCTCTCTTCTCTCCTACCCACCTTCTCCCTTCCACATAGCCCTTCATTCTCACCCCTCCATCGTAACATCAGCCCCTACACAATCCAACTTCAACTTCCCTATCCATCCCATCCCACCCTATCGCTTACACCCATTCCCACATACCCCACCCTCACCCTCACCCACACCCAACCTTGTTTTCCCCACTCTCGCCTCCCCCACGTCCCAACACCTCCACACCACACCACACACCACATCCCACCACCACGCACACACTAGCACTGACCACTTCCCAGCCTCATACCATCATCCACACATTTACACATGCACACACGCACATACATCCGTTTCTTGTCTACACTACCTATCTTCGTCTTTTGTGAATTCTACATATATATATATATATTCACAGAGAGTGTGAGAGAGAGACTGATATAGAGTGAGTGAGAGAGTGAAAGAGTGAGATAGAGTGAGTGAGAGAGTGAAAGAGTGAGATAGAGTGAGTGAGAGAGTGAAAGAGTGAGATAGAGTGAGTGAGAGAGTGAAAGAGTGAGATAGAGTGATTGAATCAGTGAGTGAGTGAGTGAGAGAGAGAGAGAGTGAGTGAGTGAGAGAGTGAGAGAGTGTGAGTTAGAGAGAGTGAGTGAGAGAGAGTAAGTGAGAGAGACATAGTGACTGAGTTTGAGAAAGAGTGCCAGAGAGAAAAAGATACATATACACGAATATATACACACAGCACCAATATAAATACGTGTGTGTGTGTGT
>NC_068986.1:111943520-111949223 GCF_001194135.2 Octopus bimaculoides
TCAATGATATTTGTCAAAAATGAAATGGAAGAGATGAGATGTTAAAAAGCTGTAAGAAGTTTATTCATGCAGACAATCTTTTCGGACATAGACCTAAATTCATTTAGAATTTGTAAATATATACATATATGTAGACAGTATAAAGACACGAATTATTAAATGACCCTTAGTTTGAAGACGCTGGTCTAAGTGGCCTTTTGTGTCTCCAAGCAATTCATTTTACAAATCAGGACGCTGACACATGAGAAATCACGAGAAAAAAAAAAAAGAAAAACAGAGGAAATATGGGATATATGACGTAAGGTCCAATTGGAAGTGTGAAAACGCAGTCGAAGTGCAAGGACGTTTTAGCGGGAAGTGTTCAACAGACCCCTCAATGTGTCTTACCATCCATGGAATTACAGGGAACAGTTGAACAAATCGGCAACAAACGTAGACTGCCGACATCGACAAAACCCGAATACTAGAAACGTATTTGTGCAAGTTCAGCAAAATTTATCGTGCGTACGAGTCGTGAGATAGAAATTTCAAAATCAAACTTCTTTGATAAATTAATATTCATATGTCCGTGTGTACTTGTTTACATACCCCTTCGTTTCATATACATACAAAGGGTATTGCCCCATAAATCATGTGGATAATAGTTACATTTGTTCCGGTTATTTATTTGTTGTTTATTATTATTTTTTTTTTTGCACTTACTGGAATGTTGTCAAATGTTTAATTTTCTATGAAATATCTTGCACTATATGACCCACGAATGCAAAAGAGCAACATAGGCCATCAAACAATGGAGTACAGATTTGTGTATACCTTGAATTCTACAATGAATTTATGACAATTTGCTTTCAATGAAGTAACCAATATATGTATTATGTTTTCGTGTGTCCCTTTTAGGTGTGACATATTCTGTGCTAATCAAGGGATCAGCAGTAAGTCCCAGCCGCAGATTCAGTTAAGGTGTCTTTCTGACTATGTGACAATGGCGCCGGTATATTTGTATGAATTGAAAATTCGTTTCTCCTTTTTAATTCGCTCTTTAACCTTTCCAGTTTTCTTTGTTTGCAAGTCTCATTCTGGCATATTGGGTTATGTGGAGGTAACGCGGTATTGCTTCACACCAGGAGACAGACAGAGTAAAAGAGAGAGACACAGAGATGTAAGTGACGGGGATGATGGCGGCAGTTTTAAAACTATGAAAAACAGACAAAATCCATATCGAATAATTCTAACCCAGATTTTTCCATTAATTGAATCTTAAAGAAATGGAAATGCTTATGGATTAAAAAAAAAAAATCTGCATTATTAAATAACATGCTAACACTAAATAAAATATTCATCGGTAAAATTTATCAAGTTCTGAATTCGGTGGGCTTCAAAGAATCAGGTACCTATCCACCGCCAAACGCCGGTAGATATATATGCATATGTGGGTGTATATATATACGTGGGTGGGGTGTATAAAATGTAGTTATACATATGTGGCTGTGTAGTAAGAAACTTGATTTCCAACCACATTATTACAACCTTATGATTCCACTGCGTAGCAACTTGGGTAAATGTCTTTAGCTATAGCCTGGGGTAGACCAAAGTCTTGTGAGTGGATTTGGTAGTCGGAAACTTAAACAAATCATTCATGTGTGTGTGTGTGTGTGTGTGTGTGTGTGTGTGTGTGTGTTCCCAACCACCGTTTGACAACCGATGCTGGTTTGTTTATGCTTCCGTAACAGTGGTTCGGCAAAACATATTGATAAAATAAGTCCCAGACTTCAAAGAAATAATTACTGGGGTTGAGTCATTCGAGTAAAACATTTCAACGCAGTGCTCCAGCATGGCCCCAGTCTAGTGACTAAAACTGTTGAAAGATAGAAAGATATACATACACACACAGTACACATATATATATTTATATGTATGTAATGTATACAAGCACACACACAGACACACACACGAACACACACATACTCACAAATACACTGCAAAAATATGAAGTACTGTTCCATTATTGATGGAGTTAACAAAAGTACTGTATCAAATGAAAGATAAATATCATTCAATATACACAAGGCTTCGATTCGACTTTCTATTAGTTTCATGTCACTTGAAACACAATGGTTGGATAAGTGCGGTTTAGTTTGCCGAGTATTTTCCAATTATTGGGACTCCGAATTGAGAAATATCCGAAAAGAGCCCCGTACAAATATGGAAGCCTTACTTTTAACAAATCTGTGGCATGTAAAGAGGAGACTGTACATAGTAGAGTGGTATATAACGTAACTTTCACATGATTGTTGTTGGCACTCGTCGCTTACGTCGTCGAGCGTTCCAGTTGATCCGATCAACGGAACAGCCTGCTGCGAAATTAACGTGCAAGTGGCTAAGCACTCCACGGACACGCGTACCCTTAACGCAGTTCTCGGTGATATTCAGCGTGACACAGTGTGACAAGGCTGGCCCTTTGAAATACAGGTACAACAGAAACAGGAAGAGTGAGAGAAAGTTGTGGTGAAAGAGTACAGCAGAGTTCGCCACCACACCCTGCAGGAGCCTCGTGGAGCTTTAGGTGTTTTCGCTCAATAAACACTTACAACGCCCGGTCTGGGAATGGAAACCGGGATCCTATGATCCTATTAGGCTTTTCAAAATCAGAAAGGAGAAACCTTATTGGAAGACTACAGATCCAATCCATCACTAGAACTGCAAAAATCTTTAAAACTTACCTGAAATTTATCATTTAAATATATATGAGCATGTTTTGATATGCAACTATATGTATGAAAATACGTACATAAAACATAAAAATCTGCATATACATACATACAAAAGCTATCTTGTTGATGTTGAAATTCCAATAAAGTAATCGTGGATATATCCTAGAAACCGTTTCTATCTCTATTGGAAAGAAATCTTGAAATAAACTGAATAATGACATGCATACATGTAGCTAGGACACTCTATAATGAAACCTGTCGACAAGATAACTCGGAGGATAATGAAATAAGAAGCCGGTATGGTAGAAGCCATGGTCACTCATAATAAAATGGAATACCGATGGAACATACCCGTGAAGACCTCAATAAAAGGCACAACAGACCTGATATCATGATTTGGGACAGAGGAGAGAAGCTGTCTACCATTGTGGATATTAGCTGCTCAGCGGTTGTTAACATAATGCTGAAGATCAGTGAAAAAGAGAACACCTATGCTGCACTATTGGGAAATCTGAAGTTACATTATCCAGATTACAAGTTCAGGTTTATAGCTGTAAATATTGGGGCCCTGTGATATGTAACGCGTTGCCTAAATACCAATCTTGAGAAATTAGGAGAAAGCTAATTCGCAGACTACAGATCCAATCTATCGCTGGAACTGTAACAATCACTAACCTTTTCCAGATGCTCATCATTTACGTATATATGAGCACATACATACATACATAGTTTAAAACAGAAATACCCCGTTGCTGATGTAGAGATTCCAATGACGGAGCCTTGCGTCTAGGTTTGAAATCGGCTCCATCACTTTTGGCATGATATCGTGAAATAACACTGAGCAATGAAATACATAATCTTCGTGCCCGTATTTTCAACACCTTGTGGGGACAGCCCCGAAATTCACACCTGGTAAATAAAGGAGACATCAGGACTCGTTCAACGAGGCCCTTGCCCTGGTTTGTCATGAGGTATCATTCTCTATTGAAGCCAGCGGCCACGCGTTCTAGCTAGATGAGTGCGCTATTTCCCGCAGAAAATACGTCTGGAAACCAGACAACTGAAGAATATCGGGAATGAGATAGACCAGGCAGCTAAAATGGCTTGAAAGTGACTAACTGTGATAGGAGGCCAGCGGTGAAAAGCTATCGTAAAGAGAAGAGCAGATGTTGGTGCCCCACTCACAAGCATTGCAATCGATTTAGTAGATTTGCAAAATCTCTTAGCAGCCCTTACAGTTTCTGCATCGAGCAAAGTATCTCTGATGTTTATTTCATCTGTATATATGCACGTATGGATTATATATACATACACACAAATGCATATATAACTATACATGAACGTAGTCTCATGAATATGTATATGCATGTATGTTTGTATATATGTTTGTATGTATGTTTGTATATATGTTTGTATGTATGTTTGTATATATGTATATGCATGTATGTTTGTATGTTTATAGGTTTGTGCAAAAAAAGCTCCGACGCCGCAGAAAATGCATTCCTGTTGTATGCATGTATATGTATGTGTGTATGTGTGTGTGTGTGTATGTGTGTGTTTGTACATATATATGCATATGTATTGCGTGTCATTTCCCTTTTTCGGATACGAGGCTGTATGGTGAGGAATATTTGTCCTCCATTTCCAGCATATCGTATTACAGCAAATCATTTATTGACGTAAATTAACTGTTCGCATGTTTCCCGATTTGATTTTACTTCTTAATTTTCTGAAGTCCATCAAAAGCTGGAAAATGGAAAACGAAAAGAAAACGCACTACCATGATTTCCCTTAAATTTCGAAACCGTAATTTACTAAAATACGGTTACATTATTATTACTTTTTATTATAATGATTTTTATATTGAAGCATTTTATGGGAGGCATATTTAATAAACGTTAACGTGTGCATATTTTTTCCTAGTAATTCCGAAATTTTAAAATGTCAGACATTGAGATTCGGTAAAAGATATTCAACGTCTTTTTCAGGTTTATAAACAAAAACAGAAAAATATATTTATTCCAACTTATTTCCGTAAACATCTTTCATAAATTTGACTTTTACTGTGTTGAAGTATTCATATGTCAGGTTACATTTGTGGCTTTGATGATATTTATATATTTGAATGGGAAAATGACCGTTTGGATTCTCTCTGTATACACATGGATCCGGATTAGATGCCTACGAGAGACATCTTAACTAAATTACTTTTCATAGATATACACACACATCCGTATGTGTATGTGTGTGCGTTTGTGTGTGTGTATGTGTGTGAGAAGGAGAGTATGTGCGCATGCGCTGGGGGGTAAAATTGAATATAAATTTTAGATGAGGAAAAAAGGCTATGACTTTCCGCCACTCAGAAAGAGAATACCAGATACAAACATATATATATATATATATATATATATATATATATATATATAAAATCGAATGATACGGTAATTATTATTAGCATATATTTTTAAAATGCTTTATAACGAATGATATAATGTTTATATGTCCGTTGATAGAATGGTAAACAACCCGGACAAATTACAGAGCAGCATTCCTTCGCCCGGTTCTTTTGCATAGGAACGCATAGGAATTGCTAAAATAAGGTACCAGTGAAGAAATCAGCGTTCATGTAGTCGACATGCTGCCTCTTCTGAAATTTGCTAACTATGAATCCAACAACGACTCGGTGTCACTTTCATAGGAATATTGTCATTCGTAAGGAATTGAAAACGGGTAGCAAGAACTACAGTTCCTACGGCGCAGGAGAGATTGTTGTGGATTATAGATTAAATAAATCGCATTATAACTATAAAAAGTAGACCCACAAGATGCTTATAAGAAGTTCACATATAATTTTAACCGTTGTTTATATGATTGCATGAACACACACATACTCACATACATAATCACTGTCAGCATATATATGTGTGTGTGTGTATGTGTGTGTGTGTGTGTGTGTGTGTGTGTGTGTCCGTGTGTGTGTGTGTGTGTGTGT
>NC_068986.1:111950988-111956434 GCF_001194135.2 Octopus bimaculoides
TATATATATATATATCTGTATTGGCACAGGTGGGGCTAAGTGTGAAGAAGCTGGCTTTCCAACCTCACTGTTGCGGGTTCAGTCCCACTGCATCGCACCTGGGGCAAGTGTCTCTTACTATAGACCGAGCCTACCAAAGCCTTGTGAGTGGATTCAATTCACGGAAACCGAATGAAGCCCGTCGTATACATACATGTGTGTGTGTATCTATGTGTGTATGTCTTTCTGTTCTTCCCCATCCATCACCGCTTACAACTGGTTTTGCAGTATTTAAGTTCCGTAAGATATCGGTTCATCAAAAGACACCGCTTGAATAAGTACTAGTCATAAGAAATATATCCTGTAAACCATTTGTTCGACTGAAACCCTTCAAGGAAGCGTTTCGGCATGGCCGCCGAGAAATGACTGAAACAAGTAAAAGAAGAAACCAACAAAACAATGTGTGTGTGTGTATGTGTCTGAATATTCTTTTCTACACCAGGCACAAGGCCCTAAATTTTGGGCGGCGGGAAGTCGATAAATCGATTCCACTAAGCTACTCGTACTTAATTTATCGACCCCGAAAGGATGAAAGGCAAAATCGACTTCAGCGGAATTTGAACACAGAACGTAAATGCAGACGAAATACGCTAAGCATTTCGTCCAGCGTCCTAACGTTTCTGCCAGCTCGCCGCCTTATGTATCTATGAAAATTACGCACACACTCACACAGACATGCGCACTCGCACACGTGTGTGTGTGTGTGTGTGTGTGTTTTGTTGAGAGTGTATTTGCGTGCGTGCCTTTGGTGTATCGTACTTCAACCTGTCTCTGTGCACATTTCTCCAAATGTTTAATTGTTTATTTCAATATCTTACATCTTTTATTATTAATGTGGTTTATTGAAAACATATTTCTTTCCGTTTACTCTCTCAATCCACGACTTTCCCGGCGTCTGTTGAAATATGATTCAGTTATTTACAGAATTTGTGCATCATTTACCAATATAAACATCAGGGAGAAGAATGTGTAGAGAGGGACATAAAAAGGAGACGAATATGAAGAAAACAAATTCGAAGAATTTGGAGAAGCAGGAGAAGAAGAAGAAAAAGAAAGAAGAAAAGAAGGGAAGGAGAAGAAGCATTTTGGTTAAGGTTTACTTGACAATAAAAGATCATATTTGATAATGCATTGGTGCAGAGATTAGCATGCATCCACTCTACTAAATTTTCGTTAGATTCCAATCTTTTATGTAGACGAAATAAATTTCTCTCTGATCAAGAAGGCTTACTGCATATCGTTCGGTTTAAGGCATTTTGTTGAAATGGATTGCAGAAGGTGATGAAGAAGTAATTAGTTTTTAAAATGTGATATTGCTATGAAACACATCGTTAGTTTTGAGGTGAAACCCCCAGATCGCCGATGTATAATCTATCAAAGCCATAGCTGTTTGCTGTAGGAAGGCGAAACACCGGATTATTCGCTGTCATTAATCACAGAAACACTCTGCCAGAGTCTAAGCAACAATTGCTGCCTATAGAGCGAGTTTCGATTGACGATTGGAAGGACCAAAAGAAGCCGGTATCAATAGGTGAGAAGGGAAATGGTGTAAGACATATGCCATATGGCTCTAATACGAAATAACCTTGTGCAATGTATTTGAAGATAGATAGTGCGCGGATTTAAGAAGGTGCAGATGCGGTAATGGCTCACAGTATGATACATGAGCTTGATATAAAGATGTGTTATAGTAACAGACGTACGTGGGAGAGATTTACAGCTTACGTCATTGATAAGACAAACGGTGGGGAAACGTTAACGATGCAAATAAAATGACAAGCGAGATAAGCGATGAAGAGAGGTATCGGGGAAAAAGGGGACAAGAACAGAGGAAAATTATAACACAGCGTTACATTGTTTTACATACATATGTGTGTGTGTGTATATATATATATATATATATATATATATATATATATATATATATATATATATATAGGCATTTATAAGTGTCTGTGCAGACGTAAATGTGTGAAAACGACTTTGCTTCCCAACCAAAGGATTCCGGATTCAGCTCTACTGTGTGGCACCTTGGTCAAGTGTCTCGTACTATACGCTCGGGTCGACCAAACCTTTTGAGTGGATTTGGTAGGGGGAAACAGAAAGAAGCACGTCGTTTATATTTACATCAATATCTTTGGTTTTTGGTCCGTGTGTTTCTCCCCAGCATCTCTTGAGAAACTGTAGTAGCGTGTTTGTACCAGGACACCTGATGAAGGCTGGAGAGTAAATCAGCCGAAACGTTGTGGTAACAACGAACAAGATGAGGACACATATCCGTCCAATGTAAATAATACGCATGTCGTTAATATGTATTATGTTTTATATGTGTATTAAGATGTATATACTTATATGCATTCGTGCCAGCGACCAGATATAAATGTATTTTTTACGTATATATGTCTTCACTTACACTTTCTACTATGTACGTATGTTCGATCGTTTTTCTCTTATAGTATCTTTATTATTATTAATCTTACTCTTTCTACTTTTTGCCTCTCTCTTTCTAGCAACTACTCATCCACTTTCACACCCAGCACCTGTAATATTTGAGTAATCTTCCAATCCATAAAATACGTTATAAAAGGCATTTTAACGTTGAATTAACCTCTCTCATCCCCTCCCCTTATATATCCTACATCATTTATATTTCTATCTTATCCCACTTTTTTTCTTCTTTCACTTCTATTTCTTACTTTTTTCTTCTACGCATATGTTTATCGTGTCTTTCGTTTTCTTTTATCTGTAGCGTTATTTATTATCTAATTTCTCATCTCTAGTTCTTATTGTAATTTCAAGTTTTGTATATATCATCTTCAATCTTATTATTCCTTTTAATTATTTGCACTTCCTATTTCCGGATATATTTTTATTCCTTTTACGCACAGATTGTTATTTATTTATTTATTATTGTTTCTTCGAATGTTAACGTTTACCCCCATCAGGCATCCAACCAACACCGTTATTTCTTTCAAATCAGACACTCAGTCAAATTCAATTGCCCATTCATTGAAATGAACTGCTCACATTGTATTATAGTATTCAATATGCACCTATACAATTTGGTCACGTGAAACTCCGAGTAACAAAATTAAGTCCAGTTGGAATATGTCTGAGATGAATTTGAACTGGAAAGTTTTTTTTTTTTATGTGGTTTGTCGGGGTTTAAGACAATACCGTGCTATACACATTAATCATCTGGAATGATGGGTGGAATTCGATCTCGTTTTTTCTCTCCAGTACGAGATACAAAGAGAGGCAACTCTGCTAGGACTAAGAAGCAAGTCTTCCTTTATAGTACATCAGTAAATATCAGCCAGCAACTACATGCCGAGGCCGTACAAAATGCAGAGTAGATGCTCGAGGCAGTGAAAGAAAGTATACGAACGAAAGTGAAGTTAAAATATGTTCCAGAGTTATTTGCTTAAAAAAGAATCTTGCATGAGATTAGATCTGTATTAGATCTGTATCAGATCCGTCTCTCTTGACCTGATGGACTCGTGTGCCGTCTTCTAAACTATATATCAAGGGAAGTAACTCCACAGGATAAACCGCTCAGAAATGTCTTTACAGGTTCAGATGACATACACAAACACATGCAAACAAACATGTGCAGACACACATGCAAACATCCATCCGTCCATACATACATCCTGTCTGTCGAAGAGCGTAGGCTCGAAACGTAATGGACTTTTTCATTTTTCCCGAGCATTAAACTAATACACTTGCTTGTTGTTCCTACACTTTCTCTCAGTCTTTTGTGTACTGTAAATTTGAACTACACACACACCCACATAACGCAAAACCAAATATGAATGCTCGAAAGACAAATCCAAACATGAAATACAATGGAGATTCGCATCTAATATTCTCAGACGTTCAAGGAACAGTTTAAAAGCTATAGGGTTAAAGTATGAATCTTGAAACATATTCCTTACTCACGTAACACCCACCAAAGTATAATATACGCAGTGTAGTTTCTAGAAAAACGCTAACCTGGTCTATGATAAATCGCTTCCTAAGTATTTTATAAGATCAAACGTAATATCGATATTAATTGATATCTTTGATATAATTTCATTATAAAAAGAAAGTCCATCCTTGATAGAATTTCTTCTGATTCTCTCATTCCGTAATAACCGGTTCCCGGTTGGTTAAAGGATATCCTGACATAATACTGACAAAAGATAATTGGAAGGCACAAATAGCTTGATGCATAAAAAGCATCCGGCAATTGTGAGGACATTGTTAACTCAAGTCTTGTTATTGCTAGAATAGCTTATACATATTTATAAATAAATAGGTAAATACGGAATGGCATGTGCCCACTCTTTAACTCTGTAGCCACACCAAGGACATCTCGAGTGATGTGTCACGGTATATAAATGAATTATTGTCTCCAGAGGTTGATTCAACATTAGATAAAGATGAACATTGCAACATCTTTGCACCAATATTAAACCACGTAATAGACATACACAAGCGCCTATTTATATAGTTGCTATAAATATATTAACTTGTCCATAATTTGTTTTTATTAAATAATTACATATAATTTGTAGTTGTTTAATACTTTTCGAGTTACTTCTGTTTAAAAACATTGAAGAGAAATGTCGTAATTGCTTCTCTTATGAATTAGTGCAATACCCAACATGGTGATTGTGCGAGAGGTTTAAGATATTACTGTGATTGCTCTTATTGTAATAAATCCTTAGCGGTGACGGAGTACTTTTAGCTTACGCAACTAAATCGTTATAGTATATGTATGCATGCGCGTGCGGGTGCGGGAATGTATATATGTGTGTGTGTAAGGATCAAGTATATATGCTTGTGCCTATTTGCGTGTGTGTGTATTTATATAACAATATTCTTACTACTACTATACTAATGCAATGGTTACTATAACAACATGCAAAGAACCACTTAGAGAATTAAGCAAAGCACAATCCTGCTATAGTGCAGTTCTTTAATCTTTTTGCACATGTGAAATGTCGTGTCTCCATTCTCTAGAATGGAATTCAAGAAACATTCATGGATCGAATAATTAAAATCTGTGTATGGCATCAAGAATAGCAAAATGGTTTCCATCGCAGCCGCTCCGTCATTGCGCTGCCTCCGAAGTTGTACTCAAAGATTTGGAATTAGAATTACATGGACGCTCTTCAACACAACTACTGTGTGCGTATAATACATAAATGAGTAACTGAGGATATATCTGTCTCTGTGTGTGCGTGTGCGTGTGTGCGTGCGTGCGTGCGTGTGTGTGTGTGTGTGTGTATAAATATATATATATATATATATATATATATATATATAAATTTCACTTTATTTCATTTTATTGCTCCAGCCCACTCAGTTGGCAAAAATGTGTAGTACCAGTAATTCACAGGAGCAGCCTTGTCATATT
>NC_068986.1:111956788-111966595 GCF_001194135.2 Octopus bimaculoides
CAGCATCGCTTGACAACTGATGCTGGTATGTTTTCGTCCTTGTAACTTAGCAGTTCAGCAAAGGATCGATAGAATACATACTAGGCTTACAAAGACTAAGTCCTGGAGGTCGATTTTTTTCGACTAAAGACGGTGTTCCAATATGGCCACAAATTCCCGAAACAAGTGAAAGAATAAAAGAAAAAGATATATATATTGTTATAATAAGGATATTTGAACCTGTTATAAGAATACTAATCCAACATACACTTGTTTAATATATTATATCTTGAAGAGATAATTCTTCAATGAATATATTATATGAAATATTGTAAAATATCAAACATTACTATCGAGAGAGATCTAAACAGAGAGATCTAATAGATACAAATTAATTTATTGTTTAAGCAACGAATTCACCAACAAGTGTTTCATATCACTAGGTTAAAATTACAAAATACATATAAATATATAATTTTGCATTTTAAAATACCTTGTATGGAAAATCATCAGGATGCACAAAAGACAATAAGGATTACATTAGGATATGTATATATATTAAATCTGTGTGTGTGAAAAATTAAGTATGCTATTATCACGTATGTTTTAGGTGGAATGGAAAAATCCAACGGATGTTAATGTATATTCACCCATTTTTATCTTCCTGAATGACGTGTTTTTGAACTTATAAATTAGAAGATAAAAGTACTCAATACTTGAAGTTGAATATCATATTAGATCAGAAGTCTGAACAATTTTAGCATTCCAAATTTCTTGCTAGTAGCCTATTTGCATCTAGTGTCGTATCGATCCATACAACTCGAAATAGAATCCATATTATGTAATTTAAATCAGGGACTACGGTGTGTTTAACTCGAACCAGACTGGGCGGCTACGCTCTGATATAATGAAAAACCTAAACTAAATCGTTGAATGTGTCATATATAATTCTTGGACATCAGGGAAATGTGTCCTGATTATTGCATGTGATACACAGTAAAGTGCAATGCAAAACGAATAAATTCCAACAGATGACACTTGCTTTATTTTACCAACGTCGTTACTGAGTCAAACGTTTTCTAACAAACCTTGATCGAAATAGAATCTCTGAAGTTAGACCAATCTTCATTTTGTTTTGTATTATAGTATTCCATTTTTTATTTGAGAACAAACCCAACCGAATGACTAAGGGGACAAGAAGGGGGAAGCGAACCCCTCCTTTTTTTTTCGAATGTCATAAATGCAGAGACGAAATAATTCACTATCAACTGAAGCTGCATTCATTAGATTATTTAGTTCGTAAAAGCTGGTAAAAGTAATGGAAATCTTGTTGGTTTTATTCTCTCAAAATATCCTGAAATCTATGAAATCAACAGGAATTCCATCTCATCACATTTTATTCCTCTATTTAAAGCAATGGAGAATAAACGGAGATGGCTTCTACGTTTACGTGGAAGTGTGTATGTAATGGTGAGAGACAGCACTTTTTTTTCAAAACCTTAACGAAGTAATTGTTAGGAAGCCCATAAGCAAAAGCGAACTTCCGCATTTTCTCTTTTCCGCAATCTCTCTTTCTTTCTCTTGCACACAAACTATCTCTCTCTCTCTCTCTCTCTCTCTCTGCATATATATATATATATATATATATATATATATATATATATATATATATATATATATATATATATATATATACACACAAATATACCTTATATACCCCTGAATCTCTTTCGTTCGTTAATTCTCTCCAATACCTCCCTCTCTCTTTCTCTCGCTCGATTCCCTCAACCTCTACTAAATCTAATTCTAAATATATTGATTGGTAGATAACACATATATCGTTTAAATATCTTTGTCAAAACAATACTTTGTTCTATCCAGGTTTCCCCATTCCATTATATGAGAAGAAAGCAATTCACGTAATATTCTATTAAATATAAAGAATATGCAATTTGTGGTGAACAGTGGGGGAGAAATATGGCGTGCAATATACTCTGATTGTAGGAGAAGTAATATGATAAATTGGTAGATATATTGTGAACGAAAATTACATTCCTTGCAACCTGTTTACCGTTGGAAGTTGAAATATTAATAAATTATCTCCCCTCCCAGACCCCTCTCCGGCGAAACCATATTGTTTCATTGTATTATGCATACGTTTAACAAATTGCAACGTTCAGACATACAGAACTGGCGATGAAATAATATGTAATATCTACCGTTTACGAAGTTAAGTGATGTTGATTACATTTTTACCATTCTGTTATCAATGAGGTTTCGTTACTTTTATGAGTACTACATGATATTTTTGTTTTGCTTTTTTACGGCCGCCCTTTTTTATTATTTATGTTAGTTTTGCTGTTTTATTTATTTCCATTTTTAACAATAGCGTGATTGCTTGAAAAGCATTTATCGTGCCTCCTAGATTACCAAACAGTAACGAGCTAATGTATATTCAGTAAAAGAAGGTAAGTGCTGTTGAATTAGAGGGAAGCTTCAAGGAATTTGACTCAGCAGTGACCTGTTAATGTCACTGTTATTTTACTTATTTATTTAGTTATGTTTGTCTGTGTGTTGGGAGCGGTTCCTGCTAGATCAGCTATTTACGTCGATAGTAATTCTGCAAAGGGTGCACACGCAGTAAATAACCTTCCGCATGATTTGCTCTCTGATATACCTATCTCCTTTTCAGATGACGAAGTTAATGTTTCGGGGGGTGTTTGAAGGCACAAAAGAGAGAAAAAAATGTAAACCAAGAAATACCGAGGATGTTTCTTTGAGATCCTTCAAAGTGCAAAAAAAATGTAAAGAAAAAAAATAGATGTCTAATTTCAATGAAGCCACATGTAACATCTTAAGTGGTGAAAGGATACTCTGCAATAAAATTTCATGGAGGTGAACTGTGAGAATTGTTAAACAAACTAAACAAAAGGCGTAGCGACATTTCTTACAAGTTTACGCTGTGAATTTATGTTCCGCCGACGTCGACTTTCATCATTTCAGCTTCGATAAAATAATACCAGTTGAGCATAGAGCTCGATAAAATCGATTAGTTTCCCACCAGAAACTACAGTAGAAAGGAAACTGATATCTAACATCTGACTAAAACACGAGATGATCATAGCTACACTCAAATCTCACCATATGCCTAACAGAACAACGTGCTGCCCAATCCTGAATTCGACCAGTTCTCAAATTATCTTGTTCCCAACGCAGTAAGTATTCGGCAACAAAGCTTGAAAAACGGTAATATAGCTTTATTGAACACAATGTTCATAACAGAAATGATCACTGAATATAGGGCAGAACGTTCCGATATCTTACACATTGGTTGTTGGTGGTTCAACATTGAAGAGAAACACGGGAATATTTGATCGTAAATATAGAAGTCAGCCATTAATTCTTGGTCGAGTTATTACTTTTATGTCTTGATGTTTTATAATTAAAGTGTCGTCTGATAAATGTCAGCATTCATTCTCTGTTTTATTTTCCTATTGATTTGTTACTTTTCATTTCCATACATTACTTCTCCGCTTAATTATTACAATTCTAATTTTATTACTTATTATCAAAAACAGATTCCAAATAAATTTCTCATTCAGCAATAGACCTCTTCAAATGGTGATGTATCTTATGAAGAGACGATTTCGAACAACGAAGACTCCCATAACACCCGTCTCATCACACCTACTATACAGTTTAGATATTAAAATAGAAGTTGTGTCGTTCATATAAATGATACATTGTCTTCAGGTGAAAGGTTAAATTGCTTTTATTGTGATTCTTTACATATATTTTCTTAATTTATGTATTTCAATAATTTCTCTCAATATTATCACTTCCTGGCAACTGGTCAACTGTAGTGAATATATTTGTATAACAGTGTATTTGAATCAACAAAAATAAAGAACTTTTATGAAGTGATGAGGTCAATTGGTGTGTTACTTTGGGTGAATAACATAACTAGTGACCTAAAACAGTCTTCCCTGTTTACACACACACACACACACACACACACACACACACACACACACACACACACACACACACACACACACACACACACACACACACACACACACACATATATATATATATATATAGAGAGAGAGATATTGTGTATTTGTTTTACAGATTTCTATATTGAAATAAGAATTTTCAACGTGACTCAGAACATCCAAAATATTTTGCAGTGAGGGTAGCAAATAACGTGTCTGGAGTTCTGCGAACTTCTTAAGCAGAGGCTCTTTGTGAAGTTCCGTGAGACAAATAATTTAATGTAGCTATATAATGAACGGTAGAGATAGTTTCTGACAGCTGTTTCTAGAAAATCTCAACTATTGGAACATCTAAGTATGCTGTGATCGGAGAGAATCGTTAGATTGTAGGCCATAGCGAGTGACAACGGATGCTAGCAGTTCCAAATTTTGAAAAATACTGAGAGGAAGAAGAATGTAGTACACCTTTGGTTACAGAAAGATATGCAGAAAGATATTTGTACTAGATATATACTAGTTGGTATAACGAGGGGTACTCTCGCCCAGAGATGTTTGGCGGTGTTTGCGTAAAGACAGATAAATAAGGGAAAATTAAGCAGACGTCAGACCTACGAGCTAGGTTGCAGTGGGAGGCGGGGGTGGAGGTGATAAAGCGGTTGTAAAGATAATAGATGCCCAATATATTAAGTAGTCGATTTTACTAGAGGGGACGGGAGAATCGGGGCTGACTCGGAGTTGATGAAGTTTTCTTCCACTATTACGTATGTTTGACCTATCTCTCTAAGGTGACGGTATACTCAACATATACAATCTTCGCTCTACACGGTGTTCCAATAATTGGGATACCAATGAAACAGCTTTCAGAGACTGTCCCTACATTTTATTTTACAGTTAAATTAAATGCCATTGTGAAGTCTTGCTAATTTGTTTGCCTTTCGACTTTAAACTCTACCCACAGTCTAAAAAGGAAACCATTTCTAGCCGGTATGATAAAGCATTCGCAATCTCACAACTTGAACTGCAGTTCACACCGTTTTTCACCTATTTGGGCATTCAGAGCACATACCTAGTTTGAGCTACTCTGGTGAAATCTTTATTTATATATATATATATATATATATATATATATGGGACAATTTACGAAGAAAAACAACAGACGAAGACAGGTGGTGTAAACAACAAATGGATGTATTAGTTTAACGCTCGGGAATAGAGAAAGTCTTTGACGTTTCGAGCCTACACACTTCGACTGAAAGGAACACAGAAAGAAGTGAGAAAAACAAGGAGAAAAAAAAATATATGTATGTGTGTGTGTGTATGTATGTATGTATGTATATATATATATATATATATATATATATATATGTTGTATTTGGTGAGAGCTATGTTGCCAGTTTAGCCAATGAAAACACGTACTATTTATTTGACGTTCACTTGCTCGACCTTTATTTTATATTAATTGTATTTCGACCTGAGTACTTTCGTCACACTTCTGTGACCTCATCAATGGTCCAGTGCTTTCTTCTTTATTTTTTATATCTCTCCTTACTAACAATCTGCCGTTCTGTATTCCTCTTGCATATATCTTTATTTACACGTTAGTATACCGCTGCCTGTGTCTATGCTTAGTGTTAATTTGGGAATGTGTATGGTACCTGCATTATCAGTACCCACTCTTTATTCACGTTCGTGTACTTTCCTTTCATTTATTTCATTCATTTGTTTTACTTTGTAAATATATATTTCTTGAATTACATTTATTTATCTGTGTATTGTATTAGGTTCATATTAGTATCAATTCTATATATATATATATATATATATATCGATTCGGATGAATACGGTACTTAGGTTGAGGCACCAGAATTTAGTACACTATTATCGATACAATTTTAAAATAAGGTGATTAAAATCAAAATAAGCAACAAGGATATCCAGAGGTAATGCAGTACGATGGCTTCAAGCAACTCCATTTAATTGAACATTGCAACCATTTCATCAATTTGAATGCAGTGCAATCCTCAGCTGCACAAAGACAGAATTTAATCAAATTAAAACAGATGGACTTTTTTCAGTTTACCGTTATTCGATACGGAAAAATGCCACAGCTTTCTTCACCAACAAGCAACTATTCATTCCGAAACTTGTATTTATAAGTATTAAACAAAATCAGGTAACAAAGCCAAGATTGTGAGGAGTTTTCAGAACATTTATAAGGAAAACTCCTCATACCCTTGAATCATATCTGTTTTTGTCTTATATATATGCATGCTAATACTATAATACTACATGGCCCACAAACTCCTCACTCGTTTCACGATCGAAACAAGACTTTAACTATGGTCTGTCCTTAGCATTATTTAGCATTACCTGCCACTCTTTGGGTTTTCTAGATAACAATAACTTTATATATATACATATATATATATATATTTAAGGATTAAATATTCAAACGAATATTCATATAGATTTTTTTATTGCTCTTACCACGAGCGGCAATTATAAATAATTGATAATAATAACAGTAAATATATAGGGGGTAGCCAGCAAAAATTGTATTAAATAGCTAGAGAATAAAATTTATAACAGAGACACCACGAAGTGGTTTCGTTGAGGGTTTAGCTCCTCTTTCTAGCAAGTAGCCCTCTATTTTAATTAATTATATATATATATACACACACAAATAAACACACAAACACACATATGAGAGTAAATGAAATTCAATGTAGACGTTTAAGTTTAAGCCGTAATATACAATCCACTATCAGCAGGTGTAATCACAGTAACATTTTCAAGAGGTGATATTCTAAGCCCGAACTCGAAAATAACCAATAGGATCCACTGGCGACTGGGATGCATAGTTATAAATTGAATTTGGTCCTTACATATCTTCGATATCCAGCCAGAACTTGAAATCTGGAAAGTTGTTTTATTCTAGTGTGAGAACTATGAGATCGTACCTAGCCATGTCTGGTTTCCTACATGTTGATGTGCCTTGATTCTTAAGAATTTCCATAACTATATATATATATTTATATTTCTGTGTGTGTGTGTGTGTGTGTGTGTGTGTGCGCGTATTATTTCTTCTATATGCACGCGTACATACATACTTATATGTGTGTGCGTGTGATGAAATTACAACATGTGCACTATACCTTCCTTTTGCCTTTGCAATATGCAAATGTAATGTCACGTAGTGCTCGTTGATGTGCGGCAGGTTATTAGATTATTCAAATATTTGCGCAGTTATACATTTAAATATACAGAACACAATTTATATTCTTAGACACTAAATTTATTTCTTATAAGATATATTCTGTTCAATGCCTCCGAATATAGGCTATTTTCTCCAGTATATATTAAAACAGTAAACAACCTACCACACACACAAATGCATCTGTGTCTCAGCATATTAGAATATTATACTGGATATCAGCTGTCAGTTAAAACGCACGTCAAATTTTCATCGAACGTTTTCATGTATATACTTGTGTGTGTGTATCCACGCGCACGTGTGTGTATATATATGCATATGAACGCGTTTACGTATGTGAAAGTGAATGATATTTTGTGGGCAGGAAGTATGAAATTGATATGAGTGAACGGTAAAATGGGGATCAGCTGGTAGAGCAGTTGTTCTTGTCTCCGCTTTCTTTGTCGTCTTATTTCCTGCAAAAATCACTAGACAATGGATTTGCCCACAAGCTCTCTAACCTCGATTTACAACCCGAAACTACAAGCGACACCACTACTAGCAGTGCCATGATTGTTAGCGTTGCTCTTATTAATTTCGTACCCATTTGGATTTGGAAGACGTGACCACGTGTGTCTTTGGTCGTTTATTTATGTGCATTTTATAATTTTTTGGTATTATCACATACCATATTCTGCCACCACAAGTTTGTTGATAATATGCATTTGGGATATATATATATATATATATATATATATACATATATTGCGTTTTTGACACCAGTCATTGTATTTAATTGCGGTGCACTGAAGAGGCGCTTTTCTTTAGGTATTATGTAATACTTATTCTCTCCAACGCCACTGTGAATGCTACATCATTTACACAATGTGATGTATATACCACCAGCATTTCCTAAGTGACTTTAACACCTGGTTCAGAATTCAGGCAAGGCTGGGGTCAGGTGTCATACGCTCCCTACACAATTCAGGCTCACCACAAAATTTCTTATCATCAGAGGCCCTGTTCTATTTAAAATTATCCCATCACCTATAAAAAAAAAACCTGCACAGATTTTCTCAAGGTTACCAGATGTATCAGATAATGCATCTGTTTTTTTTTTAATATGCTGTCCCAATATCAAAAAGGCTTATCTTACACTGCTTATCTTAGAAGCAAAATGATTGTGTTAAATCTCTTAGATCCTCTGGAAGATCGCATCGAAAAATCAAATGAGAGAAAAGGAAAGAAATATGCTGAGATGGTGGAGCTATGCCAAAAGAGTGTGTGACAAGCAAGTTGTGATCCCATATTAGTTGGATGGAGAGGGGTCGCCGACCAATCTCTCGGCAGAGGCAGCAAAATACTTTCCGTGACTGGGGCCAGTAGTTCGATGGCTATTATGTTTGAAGATTGAAGATGGTTGTGGGTTAGCAGTTGCAGCCCTGGGAAGGGACAACGCTTCCAGGTAGGTATACAACTAGGTAGACACGAGCTGGGGCTCGATCAACAATGCCTGGGCCAATCTAATTGAAGGTTTCTCATTTGAAAGACCTAAAATACAAAGTGAAGTTTAGAAATACCGCTAACGTCTTGTCTCGGTGAATTACGATATGAGTTATTGTTAACTGAGCTGTTCATCAATTCGAGATTGTTAAAATAATAATAAAAAAAATAATACAAAAATGAAATCTTGTATTAGAGTGGATATAATCAGCAAATAACTATTCCACGGTGTGTGTGGCCTTGTGCCAATGTCAGAAATCATTAAATTAGCGTTAAATCTTATATATGAATACAAAACTTTATGAAATGAGGACTACGCTGAAATTAAATATATGAGAAGAGAAAAATATCAACAAAGAAACGTTGAATATAATGTTATCAATGTATAAACAAAAAGCGAACAATGCCTTCGATATATAAATAGAAAAATATAATATTAGCGACTCATAAACAAACATAAACAAAAAGTCCAATGTCTTGCATATATAAGTACACAATTACAATGTTATCAATATATAAACAAATATTTATGATCATATATCCTTACCTCCTACCCCATCACCGAATTATTTAAATATTCATCATAACCTCGCTTTGTCTCATAATTAATTATCGATTTATATATTGAATTTTTAAAATGCCATTATCTAGAATGATTTTTAAATGTCTGGAAATGCGTGTGCGTTCAACTTAATAGTTATTGCTGAGACTCCAGACTTGCAGCACAATTACCAAGTCCTTTCTGAGAGTAAAACCGAGCACAAAAATTCGAAACGAGGCACATAATTCTCTTGCCTACAATGACTACCAGATTTGCTTCTTGGTAGCGGCTTTACATTCTCGCATTGCTATTGAAATATATATTTGCGGCATGAAGTCATTTTGTCGCACATCTGAAGCTGCATCTCTTACTCTCTCCTTCCCCACTGCACTTATATATATATATATATATATATATATATATATATACACATACATACATACACAGACACACAGAGTGGTGGACTGGGTCTAAAAATAGTGGTTGCCAGAAAACAAAGGGGGCCCGCCCGCAATTATACTGCTATCATTTAATTTTTTTTTGTTAAAACCATCTAGAAACACAATCAGGCAGAAATAATTAATGCACTCTTC
>NC_068986.1:111967007-111977804 GCF_001194135.2 Octopus bimaculoides
TGGGGAGATGCTCAGATGACGGGGAGGCTTGGAAAAGTTTAACTGGTTCACAGCGCGCTGGCAGGCGCCCGCAAAAAGATCGACTGATTGGAACTGGCAAGAAGTTGGCGTGCACGGGGATGGTCGGTGGCCCAGGTCGGTGAAGCAGTCCTCCTCATTACATGTAGGTGGAGTGTCGCGGAAAAGCACACACAAACAAACACGGCGCACAAAGCTGTGGATATCGGCACGAGTCAGAAATTCGTTGCTGGATGGAGTGAGGGGATGAAGAGTAGACTCTTATCAAGGATGGGAACGCTCTGCCTCAGAGAGGGGAAGATCTGGAGGAATGGTAACAACATACTGAAGTGGAGAAGGGGCGGATAGGATAGAAGTAGGAGGGGTGGATGGAATAGAAGTAAGAGGGGTGGTGAAGATGGTGGAAGGCTGGGAGAGAGGGGATGGGGTAGTGTGAGAATGATTCGAGAGACTGTGGATTGATTGAGGGTGGGTGAGTTATCAGGGACTGTGAGGGTTAGTGGAGGAGTTGGGGCTGTGGCATCGTGTGTGATGGAATGGAGGAGTTAGTAGAGCTTACGTTGACTGGTGTGAGCGAGAAATAGATGAAAGAGATGATTTAAATGAATTATGTAACGTAACGTAGTGTGTGCATGGGAGGGTTACTCAGAGGAGAAGAAGGAAAAAGCAAGAGGGAGAAGACGGTCGATGGTGTGTATTTTGGAGAGATTAGAGCGAATGGTGGCACGCATAAGGCGGTAGGTTGTATTACGAAGTATGGGTAGGATGGTTGTAGCAGAGTGGAGAGTGGGGTGGAAATGGAGGCGGAAAACTTTAGGGATGATGCGGAGATGCAAGCAGCGACTGAGAAACGAAATGTGACCACAGAAATGAGTTTTTTGGAAAATTAGTAGGGAAAGGTCAATAGAAGGCTGAACGCAGGGAAAAGGAAATGTGTGCAAAGGTGGAGTTTTAGATGGTGGTTGATGTAGAGGAGGAAGGGTTTGTAATCGGGCATGATTGTACAACGAGAAGGCCGGACATGTACATGCACCTAGACATGCATATATATCAAAATAATGTCGAAAGGTGTCAGACAACCGAAGTAAAAAAAAATTTAAAAATGGATAAACGTATTTCATCAGTGACCATTTCATTCCGGGTTTACCATTACGGCGCTCAAAATAATTAGGCATCGTTTGTCTGAAAACCTTGAGTTTTTATGAGAAATAATACGAAAGTAAATGTGATGAAAGAAAGCACAGGCAATCACGAGAGATCTTCTGACATAAAATACAGATAAAATGAGGGAACCGAAAATACCAAATATTTAGAGAGGATAAACAAATGTTTTGTTTGTCTGAAGAGAGAGAAAGAGAGAGAGGGAATGGGATAGAGAGAGTGAGGGAATAGTGGCGAGGTGTGAACAGAGCAACGCTTGTGAAAGAAAGGGGTGAAAATAGGAGTGGTGGACATCAAGTTGAGTGGGTGGCCTGCAATGGAAAGACAGAGAGCTAGGTAGCAAGATGGAGATAGAGAGAATGCTAGTGAGAGAGGGAGTGGAAAGAAAATCGGGCAAGAGTATTATAGTCGAGAGAGGAAGCGCGAGTGAGAGAGAGAGGTAGAAAGAGAAAGGCAAAATGGAAGAGAATGAGAAAGAAAGTGGTGCAAGTGGAAAGGAGAGCAAGAAAAGTTACAGCGGCAGAAAATACGATTGAATATATGAATGTATTCACAAGAAATTTAAATTAATGGTTAAAGGATATACGATTACAGAAACGTCAAAAAACAAATCAAATTTGTTGTCGCTTAATTACATCCTGTTCACTAGTATTTAATTCCACCTTCATACATTTCTCGTATATGTATTTCTTGTTGGCACTCCGTCGCTTACGACGTCGTGGGTCTCAGTTGATCCGATCAACGGAACATCCTACTCGTGAATTTAACGTGCAAGTGACTGAGCACTCCACAGACACGTGTACCCTTAACGTAGTTCTCGGGGATATTCAGTGTGACACAGTGTGACAAGGCTGGCCCTTTGAATTACAGGCACAACAGAAACAGGAATTGAGAGTGAGAGGAAGTTGTGGTGAAAGAGTACAGCAGGGTTCGCCACCATCCCCTACCGGAGCCTCGTGGTGCTTTAGGTGTTTTCGCTCAATAAACACTCACAACGCCTGGTCTGGGAATCGAAACCGCGATCCTATGACCGCGCGTCCGCTGCCCTAACCACTGGGCCATTGCGCCTCCACCGTATATGTATATATAGCCCATTAATTAACAGGATGTGTTCCGTCAAATTTGAGACATGTATTTTGTTATGTCCCGTTCAAATACGGGGATTTTGTTGACTGAGATGTATCCTCCGCCCGAAGAAATCGTGTCAGCTGCTGAGAGTAGTACAGCGTCTGCTGTGGCCAAAAGTGCCCATACTGGAATGGCAGTCATGCATTCATCGACTGTACTTGGAGGCGCTCTATTTCGGCCCTACTGGTTTTTTTCTTCTGTCAAATGCTCTTTTCTCTGGTGGCAAATTCCTGTTTTTCTTCCCATCGCGTCGTCCCCTTTCGCAGCATTTGTCTCTAGTGTGGGCGATCATTTGCGTCTTCCCCTCATCTCAGACTGTCCAGATCAAGCGAATTCATATTTCTCTGGCAGAAGTCATGAAACGAAGTGAATGTCGTACTCGTGCTTTAGCACCGGTGGCCAGTTCCTGACACTGGAGGTCATTTGGAATATTCCCGTTCAGCATGCGATGTACATAAACGAGCCAGCGTAAGCTGGATGAGTATGCTGGGTATCTTAGTACGGTTGAGGAATTCGGTGATGGAGATGTGGTCGGTTCACTTGATATCAAAGATGCGTCTCTGATTACGAAGGTGAAAGACGCTGAGGCGGCTCACCTGTCTAGAGAAGAGTCTCCACCTCTCACAGCCATAAATTAGCGTACAAAAGGCACACGCCTCGTAGACAGGAATCTTGGTGTTTGCGGACAGTTTTCTGTTTTCCAAACCCTCTTTGCGAGTCTGGCAAATGTGGAGGATGCTTGTCCAATTCTCTTGTTGATATCAACGTCCAGCGGGATGTCATCAGCGATGGTAGAGCCGAAGTAGGTGAATTTATGGACTACTTCCAGCTTGTAGTTGTTAATGGCGATGCTAGCTGGATGCTTGGAAACATGTCCCAGTACTTTGGTCTCGTTCAGACTGATAGCCAGGCTGAGGTCCTGAAAGGCCTTTTAGAGTTTGTCCACGGGATGCTGCATTTACTCATCAGAGTGTGTTGTCAGTGCTGCGTGGTCTGCGAACAGCATTTCACTGATGAGTGCCTTGCACATCCAAGATTTTGCTATCCACGACACCGGATGAACCGAAGTCGGAGCACAAGGTAGAGATGATGGCAACCACCTATAGAAACCGAATGGACAAACGACCGAGGTAAAAAAGGGCATGCACGAAAAATCAGTACAACAAGAATGATATGTAGAACAAAATCACAATCTCAATGCAGTGGTCTCCAACATGAATGCACCGTTGCTGCATATCTGAAACAAATAATATACATATATATATAACATTTATTAATGAGGGTAGAAATTGATATTAATCAATTAAAACCAGTGGTCTAGCATATTAAAAAAACAACCGAACATTAAAATTACATTACATACAAAAATAAGAGGAGTGTGTGGACTCACTCCTCTTATTTTTGTATGTTGTGTATGTATATATATATATATATATACATAAAGTTACATATATATATGCCTATATATATATATATATATATATATATATATATATACATAAAGTTACATATATATATGCCTATATATATATATATATATATATATATATGTATATAAGTGTATAAATAATTATATGTTTGTGTGTGTGTGTATGTATATCTAAGTATATGTATATATGCATACATACATGCATACATACACACACACACATATATATATACTAGTGGAGAGATGAAGAGTGATAGTTGAGAATGATAAGTTCAGCAAATATTACGTCCACAAAAGAAGGTATTCTGAGATAATGATCGGAATAAATAATGAAGGAAATTCACCGAAGATGCCAAAACTTAGGGTGAAGTAAGAGAGAAGGGGAAGAAAGATACTGTATAATGGTGAACAGGCTGCGTCTGAAGCTGGAAGTAGTTGGTTAAGAAACAATTAGAAGTGACTCAATTAAAATGAATTCCACAAGCAGCACGGTGTGAATTCCGTTGAAATATTGATTTGAGCTCAAACTTTGTGCTGATGTAACAGAACAATATTGATACTTCATTTAAATACGTCTGGATAATAGGAATGTGGAGGAGAAGAAATACAACGTATTTGCAATTCACACTATACAATTATCTAGAGTGTTCGTTGTATTGATAAAGGTAATTCATACCTACCAGTGTAATAATAAATGTGCTTTGCATACACAGATATTGCAATTTCAAATGGAAATTGTCCACAGAATTCATGTAAGTAAAGTAGAATCTAGTTTTTATTTAACTTTAGCTACTTTATTTATTTTATTTTTGGTGTCGTCTGGGATATGCAGATTGTTATCTTAAGCAATAATTAAAAATCGCTACCGCAAGGGGGAATGGAATAGAAAAAAGAGAGTAATAATTTGAGTGCAGGAATCAAAACAAGATTGATAATTGAATTTCAGATGTAACAAATTTCTTAATAAAATGAAGACCATCATAATCTATAAGTATTTGAATATGCTTTGTAAACTTGCTATTGATTGTAAGTTGTTTCTCTTTCATGACATCAAATCAGTCAATATTGAGTATCGATTAACTCCTATATGGTACTTATTACTTAAGAGAGCAGAAAACCTAACCTGTATTAGATCTATATCAATAGTTAAACTACGTGTGCGTCTGGCAGTCCAACTTAATTGCTTTACAAATGTGGCTCTCTCAATAAATTGGCATCTGTATATGTACCTAATTTGAAGAGATAACCATCTTGCTAAGACAGAATTTTCAAATATTATCTGAATAGCTGAACATCAAATACACTTTTTTGCTAAATTTTCAGTGCTTCTGCTAGAATTTGTGAATGTTAGTAATACTCTTCATACTTTGTTGCCATTCTTTCCCTCACTTGACCTCTTTTCGTCTTTATCGACGTCTTCTTTGGCATTCAATTTCTAAAACTACAGAAAGAAACAAAAATTTCTAAAATAAAGCAAACTTGTTTAAGTGTCCTGTAGAATATCTCGGCGTTAATCTATCATACAATGCCGCTAGTTTAATATTTTGGCATATCATTTTAAAAAATCACAGCTATCTTGACATTTGTGTCTGTGATAAGAAATCTAAAATATAAATTCACTTCTTTGTGATATCCATAAATCACATTAATATTTCACATCAATATTTCACTCCACCAACTTGGAAACGTGCCAATATCTTCTTTATAGCATCGGCTAAGAGATACACTATAGATGTTATTTACACAAACCACTCCACTTCACTATCTAATATTTCCATGGTTATAGAAATATATAATGAACAGACGCATCCTCCAGCGCAGTGATAACTTACTCCTCTCGCTTACACTAACCTATCCCCCCTCTCACTCCCCTTAGTAACCAGTAGTAGGTCACTAGTTGATCTGATGGAGAAATCTTCGTTCTCATCCATCATCTAAAACTGGGTCGATTCTCTAGACAATTTCGGTGAAAGTAGAGCAATCCAATATGATTTAAGCAAAGACAATATAGAATTGTGGCGCCGGCATATCCTATAAAATGATCCTAGAGACAGTGATGTCGTGGATCTCATTAAATGTCTGCAGAAATTCGAATGTATGTATTTCATTATAAATTCACTCAAGAATTCTATTCATGTACCATGTTGGAATAATCGTTGCTCTGACTACTAAAGCTCTGAAATATTATTATCTCATTCAATATCTCAATACTTTATATAAAGACGCGTTGTAATAGTCACTGATTAAATCTTATTTAGCATTTTCATCTTTTGGACTGACAAGGTGCGATAGAACCCCAAATCTTTTAAGAAAAGTGAATTATATCTTGAGCCTGGGGATGCTTAAAAGGATCCTGCTAACTATATATTGGTGTTAAGCCGATTCACGGATTACTAGTGAAATGAGAAAAGCCTGTCCGACAGGCTTCCGCACAATTTCCGCCAACCAACTTTTATCTGGATAAAATGAATCGAAATATTGTAGGCTATGATATAAATCTGTTTCTCAGTCTCCTATGCGTAGAATATTAAGAGGTACGTAACCACGTATGTCTCAATCAACAATCCCGTTTGAACACATTTCTTTTGTATGACCATCATAAATATTTACATCATTAATAGATATATCAAGCAAGGATCTCCTCGTGCTCATTCTCATTTCCCTCAATATTATCAAATGATTCGAGGCGGTTGCGTAACAGAATCGTTAGTGCGCAGGGCAAAATGCTTAGCGGTATTTCGTTAGTCTTTACGTCCTGAGTTCAAATTCAGCTCAGATCGAGTTTGTCCCCTACCCCCTTTCAGGGTCAATAGAATGAATACCATTTGAAAGTGGGGGTCGATGGAATCGACTTACTCTGTTACATAGATGCTAAATATAGAAAGATGATTCCAAAATATAGGATTCTAGATGCGGTAAAGGACGCCGTGTAACATCGGGTTAGTGGCGGAGGTGTGTTTGTAAGTTTGTCACTGGATGGCCTTTTATTTTAGTATAGCCTAGGATGCACTTTTCACATGTAGCATCTAAACTGGCTCAAGTGGGGAAGCTATGTTGCTTTGTAATACATATTTGAGGATTGGAACAGCTTTTAGTAGTTGAAGTTTTTCTTCCCCAAGATAATGCTTCATCTTATGAGTGTAGTTTCTTTGTTTTGATATGAATACTATATAAATACGAAGGACTATCTACAATCGATATCTCGATAATAATGGCGTGATTAAAATCAACAGCCAGGTCAATCTGGGTCTGCCATGAAAATGGAGGCCTATATTTGTCCATCGACAAATTCAAGATCGTGATTGTGGAGCGAATGAGAGCTGAGAGGTTCTACGTGTCTTGCAGATCGTACATTAATTGCAATATTCTGAATACTGAAGAACGGAAAAGAGTCAGCAACTTCGAGTGCAGGTATTTGCCTCTTATGCTGAGAGTCACTAACTTCGGGTGCAGGTGCGTCTCCCTTATACTGAGAGTCAGTAGCTTCGGGTGCAGGTGTTTGCCGCTTATGCTGAGAGTCACTTTTAAAGTTAAAAATTGGCCTTAAAGCTTTGATAATAATGACCTGCGTTAAAAGGTGCCAAGTCACCAGATGGTGGTATTAAAATGGGGGACGGTAAACATCTTCCACACAGTAGGGTTATAACGGGATTTGATGCTGTTGAAAGAGACAACAATATTAAGGTCATTCTAAAGACTAAACTGGAGTTAGTTGTACATGGTAAAAGTGCAAATCTGAGGTGAACTCATTTGGTTTCATGGAATGCTCACTAATGTATGGACTCATGTTCTCTTTCTCATTTTAATTTACAAAAAAAAAAAAAAAACATCTGACCGGTCAACCACTTGGTACGAAGGTTGTGAAAGAAAATATCTCATTTTAACCGTCATCCTTTAAGCCTCAAGTGCTTGCAAGCTTTTATGCTCTCAGATATTCTGATCATTTGTAGCGTATGCATTAAGGATTTACGTTCTCACCCAAGGTAATAAGTTCATACTTTGCCCGAGACGGTTTGTTATGTATCGTTCGGCGCCGATAATAATTGGTATGGAGTTGAAAGTATGTGTGTACTGGATATCCAAGCTCTTTATCAATGGTCCGTGTATGTCCTCTTTCTATTGTATTATTCTAACCCCATTGGTGTCCAATGAGCAGCTGATTTCTACAACAGAACATATCCTTTCCTTGTGTTCCCACGCAACATATCTGTCCTGTTGTATTTTAATACTGTGGCTGTTTTAATTTTGAAGTTCCACCAATATTCCTTTGGCCCGTGAGTCTCAATACGGTTAACTTCATTTGTAGGTCTTTCCTTTTTCATTATCATTTTCCAGACTGTTCTAGACACCGTATCATGCTTCATGGGAAGATAATATCTGGAAGACATGCTCTCACAGTTGACAATAATATGATGGAGGTCTTCAGTATACACGTATGTATGTATGTGTGTGTGCATATATGCATCATTGCATGCATGTATAGATAGATAAATAGATAGGTAAGTAGATAGATAGATAGATAAGCAAATATTTTTGCGACAAGTAAAACTTGAGACATAATAAAGATGATTGTGTCAAACACTCTCAGCATAGAGAGGACAATATTTGGAGATGTTTATTCGGGTGTTAATATTATTTCGTAATAGTGACTTCAAATGTTGACACAATGCCAGCAATTTTCAGAAGATGGTAAGTCGAGAAATGAGAACGTAAAGACTAGCGAAATAACGCTTAAGCAAAGCATTTTGCCCTGCGCAGTAACGTTCGGTCACATCGTCGTCTTAAATTACCTGAACATATTGTGGGAAATGAGAATTAGCATAATGGGATCATTGCTCGATATATCTAGGAATGACAAATATTTTTTTATGTTCAAACAAAAGAAAAATAAACAGACTGAATTGTAGATTGAGACACATATGTTTACGTGCCTATTAATGTTTCCAACGTAATGCGAGTGTAGAATGTTCCCCAAAAGAAACAGCAAAATACGATGTTACTGAGTGGCAAATCTTTAAGATTTTGTACAGTGAGGTGCTCTGTGTAGGTATAGCGTACGAATAACAAGAGGACGCTACAATCAAGTGCAGTAGAATTCTCAATTTGAAGTGGCTTTTGAGTTTTCGCTCTGTATCAGCGTATGTATATCATGGTCATAACGAAATTCGAGATTCGTGGAGTTTAAAAGAAATTTTGTGAGAGTATTAGTGGATGGAAGGATATTTCAGATATTTTGGAGGAGAGAAAAAGTCGTTTAGAAACAACCCCGATATCAGATTGCTAATCCGATTTCCGGGATCCATTAGGTTGAAAGCAAAATCAACTTTGATGAGATTTAACAGACAACATAAGACAAGAAGCTATTCACGCGCTCTACAAACTCGACCAATCCATCGACATCAGATATGTTCTTCTTATACTAATATAATAGTACTGCAGCCAAATATTTACTTTGACGCAATGCACACTTATACACACCCATTTATGATAACTTACAGAAAAGTACACAGATCGTTAAAATACAGAAATAAATCCATTTAGAATGATTAAAAATATCTCTGGCTTCTGATTTATGA
The DNA here is from genome assembly GCF_001194135.2 of Octopus bimaculoides. Lineage (NCBI taxonomy): Eukaryota > Metazoa > Mollusca > Cephalopoda > Octopoda > Octopodidae > Octopus > Octopus bimaculoides. Next base: position 111,976,320 of record NC_068986.1, read on the forward strand.
CTTCTTAATTTCATTTCAATAATTTTATACTTCATGATATCTTCCAAACAACGATGCCTTCTCAAAATAATGGCAAATGGTTTCTTTTTTAGAATATTTATTGCTAATCATTTACCGTTATTGATTTTGGTTTTAATTTTCTGAAAGTTCATATCTAATTATCATTAAATACTGCCAGTTAACTGCAGCAAAATTCTTCTTTCATACAGAATATATGACATCATGCTGACTTTAATGAAAAACGGAGGTATAATTCACGTCATGGATGAACACGCACATATATAAACACGTGCGCATATGTGTGTGTCTGTGTGTACAGAGGGAGATAGAGAACTATAAGCGACATTTTGTCTGTAAAATATATATAATATATATATATACTCTTTACTACTTACTCTTTTGTTTCAGTCATTTGACTGTGGCCAAGCTGGAGCACCGCCGTTAGTCGTGCAAATCGACCGCAGGACCTATTCTTTGTAAGCATAGTACTTATTCTATCCTTCTCTTTTTGCCGAACCGCTAGTTTACGGGGACGTAAACACACCAGCATCGGTTATCAGGCAATGTTGGGGGGACAAACACAAACATATGCACACACAGATACATATATATACATACATATATACATATATACGACGGGCTTCTTTCAGTTTCCGTCTACCAAATCCACTCACAAGGCTTTGGTCGACCCGAGGCTATAGTAGAAGACACTTACCCAAAGTGCCACGCAGTGGGACTGAACCCGGTATCATGTGGTTCGTAAGCAAGTTACTTACCACACAGCCACTACTACGCCTATGTAAATATATAGTATAATTTTAAGATCTGAAGCTTTTTTTAATCTGGAAGTTGACTATTGCAGTGTATATGTATCGAAGCACGAATATTCGAAAACACGTTGAGAATTTGACTCTTTGGAAATTAGACAATAAGTTATCAATAATCATATTTTGATTATTATATGAAAAATGCTCGACATTCTCAACTATAAATATTACAAAATTGTGGATTAAAATTTGCTACTGTACATATTTGAAAAATGGTAAAAGGTTTTAAGATATGGTACTTCTGTAATGTAGAATATGCACTTTGCAATCCAATTACAGCTTAGACATATTTCTATATATAGCGATAGCGGTGTGTGTGAAATTGGCCAGTAAATATCTCATAATGACAACTGTCAGTGGCTGGTGTATAATGTTATAATACAGGGAATTTGAGATAGTAACAACTGGAGGTATTAATGTTGGGGGTTGCATTTTTTACAACAGATCAATTACTTTTATCGGTATTGATAATATTCCTGTGTATAGATTGTCTAGAAATATATGTATAGCACTGTTTCTCTGGTATCTGAAGGCTTATAGGTGCTGGTACACAAAGGAAGGATGCTCGATGATATAAACGTGTGTATATACATACACACGCACACACACAGACACACACACACACACACACACACATATATATATATATATATATATA
>NC_068986.1:111982696-111991422 GCF_001194135.2 Octopus bimaculoides
ATATATATATATATATATATATATACATACACACACACGCACAACCACACGTATAACACACATTTGAGGTGTATGTATGCATGTGAGTATGTATGTACATACGTATGTACCTATGCATTTCAGCGTATGTACCTGTGTGTATGTGTGTGCACATACGCTTTTATTTTAACGCAAATGTCCCTAAGATAGAATTCATTTGATAATGTATACTGAAAAAAACAATAATATAAAAATTTGCTGATAGACAGTTTAGACTTGTTATGCATATTTAGAAGAGAAGTGTACGCCTGTCGGAAAGCGGCAATGTTTGTAACGGCTTAACTGGATCTGAAAAGAACAAGGTTTGTGATATAACTGCAGGTTAATTTAATTTATTTTTACTGAACATCTTATAGAATTTACGATCCATAAAGCATTCTTATTTATAAATATTAGAAAATCCTTAAAACACGAAAACGTATTCTTAAGTTGTGTACAGAAGTGCACGATGTAATATTCTGTGTTCTTTGCTATTATTACATTTAGAAATATTTGTGTTGTTCTTTATGTAATGAAATCTATCCTTGTAGCTAGTAATACTGGATATACCAGTGTAACAACGAGTAGATTAAATTATTCATTCTTGAAGTATACAAGACATATATTCGAACTGGCGCTACTAAATTTTAGGATATTTCAGGCTATGGTTAAATTTTAAATTATATTGGTGCATTGGAAGTAGTCATTGCACTTACTTTTGTAGAAGTGTTTAGCAGCGCTTATATCCCAAATTGAATATAAGAAAGTCGCTATACTTCAATATGTAATCGTGTGTAATCTTTAATATTTGCTGTCGTTATACACTGAATACTATTAGATATTCACTTCATATTTTGATTCACTTCAGTCAAATGTTTGGTATATTCTGTGTGATACTTCTTGTACAAAAATGTCAGTTAAAACTGGTGTTGAATGAAAGGGAATTATGGCATAATTCTCGGTAGAGCACGATAATTTATATTTTCTTTTATTCATTGGAATTTACAATTAAGAGGAAATTACTATTTGTGGGAAGAAACTGACTGCAATATATCACTGCTAAGCGATCTGGATAAGTCCACCGATGGAATGTTATACGGTAGTGTCATTCGTTTCTGTTGTCACTAGATCTAAATTAATGAGTATTCGGTTTTCATTTTAATAGGAAAAAGTGTCTTCTGTTAAAATTGGCTGTTCTTAATAGCAAAATAAGTAATGGTACGAAATTAATTAGTGAATGAATTTGCTGTAACGTACCACCACTGGAAATCACATTGTTGTTGTGTATGAATTCTGCATTCGGTTTCGTGTTATGTAATAACGTATTTGATCTGTAGCAATCATACTCTTAAATACAAATTGACCAACAAATGCATTTACATTTATTTCTCTTTTGTGGAAAGGAGGACAGCGCTTTGAAGGAAGGAGACGATTACAACAACACCAGTACTCTATTTTAATATGTGTCCCGAAAGTATGAACCGCTGAGTTTGACTTAGCGGGATTAGAACTCAGAGTTTAAAGAGTTGGGGATCTTTTTTAAAACGGGGGCCACATTTTTCATTAACGAAACACTTTGAAACTTGGAACACTGGTAGAATGTGTCATATAAAACATCTTTTTCTCTTAGTCTTCTTAAAAAAAAAAAATGAAATCCATAAGTTATTCCATGTTAAAGTTGTCGTATTTCTGTAATTTCAACCAATCACTGACGTCCATTCAGCCGATATACATTAAGTGCCGACTACATAAACAAACGATTCTGAAACAATTAACCCTAACCCTAACCCTAGGGCTAGAGTTAGGGTTAGGGTTAAAGCAAATTTAAAATGAAAAAAGCAAATAAAACGGAGGTATGGAGATTAAATACGCTTTACATCGCTTAATCAGCCAAATGAGTAAATGTAAACAACTGAATACTTGTCAGTGATTGGTTGAAATTATCGAAATAAGACAATTATTTACATGAAATAAATTCGAATACAAAAATATTTTTCTGTTCTATAACACAAAATAGATAAGTATACGAAGTTTGAAAGTCTTTCCGTACCAAAAACACTACGTAAAACATTAATGAAAAATGTGGCCCCCGTTTTAAAATAGATCCAGAGTTGGAAGTGCTGCTGCAAAGCATATTTTTATTCCAGCGCTGCAACGATTCAGCACGCTGGCTGCCATCAATATTACCGTTCGCAATAATTGTAGAATACATGATAATCTTCCTTTTTTTTTCTTCCCTGAACATGCTAGTAAATATATATTCAAAAAGCGTTTATTGTGATTCATCATCGTATGAATAGGATTTCACGAGTGGCTCGATGAAATGATTTAGCCATTCGAAATAAATTGGAAGAGCCATAATTGAAATGAATTTCGGATAACTAATTGGTCCTTCAGAAAGATCAGCTTTTCTAAATATTTTCTGAAATGGATGCGACATTCTGATTTCTAACGTTACCTAACATGCTGTTATATAAGCAATATATATATGTATGCAAACATACACAAACACCACCACCCCATATATACGTATACACCCCCCGCCAACATATATTTTTAAATATATTCTTAGGGAATAATAAGTATTCCAGCTTATCAGAACATTTACCATTTTACACTTTACTAATGCAATGTAAACAGTATCATTTATAATATTATTACAAATTTGGGATTTTACCAATAGAACCGCATCTCCTAATTCAGGATAACCTTATTGTATGGAATACACATAGAAAGTTATATCCAATAAAATAATACAAGCATTAAAAAAAAAGAACATACTATAAAATACAATAAAAATATTTGAGAAAATAAATATAACTTACCTGTTATTTGTCTGTGGGGAAAGAAGATATTTTTAATCAGCGCTACACGTGTTTTTGGCGCTGGTGGGTGTTCATCAAGGCTATACCTAATACATGAATCCACCAGTACGTCCGCAGGCTATTTATCTTATTGTTATTTTTATTAACGGATCAAAGTTTAAAATACATAAATGTCATATTAAATAGAAAAATAAGAATATGAAAAAAAAATATATAATAACATTATATAAATTACAAGTGTATTTTTAAAAATTAAAAAATCAAGTCTAAATTACCATTTTTTAATGTGAAACTTAAGTTAAAGGTATTTAAAAAGATTGTCTAGTAAAAACCACTATATACCTTATAAATATATAAAATAAAACTCAGAAAAGAATCTAGTAAAATAAATTAACAAAGGGAGAATACTTATCGACATGATGTTTACTCGTTCTCGTTCCATTGCAAATGGCTGCTCCCTCTGTCATGCGCTCACTATTATAGGAATAACATAAATAAGATATTCTGAAAAAATTCTCTGAAGATTAATAATATTACAGAGGTTGAATTCAAAGGGAGATAATAACTAGACACTCTTAAATTCAGCTGTAACTGGATATTTTTATATAAAGTTTAAGATTTAGAGATTTATGTCTGATTAAATGTGGCTTGTCTATTTCTTTTAAGCTAATATTCTAGAAAGAATTTACTCCTACTTTATGTAGATCTCACGGTTATTTTCGCAAGATATTAAATAATTGTGTGAGTGTGAACCTCCGGTTATTACATTATGTGGTCCTTACGCAAGGCATCACAGTTAGGAATTTTTGACCGTTACTATGACGTCCAGTACCAGGGCTCTCATAATTTTCATTGGCATTATTTGGCACCGAACCTAACAGGAACATTCCACTTTTCCTTTAGATAACCCATGTCTTACTACAAATATATTTTACAAATACACAGTATTAACCGCCAACTCTAACTAGATATTTATCGGCTCGTGCACATTCAAAGCTGGATTGAGCAACCACTACTTAGCTTCAAGTCCCAGACAAAATCCAGCTGTACGTCTTTATCTCAGCTTATCGATAAACTCAAGAATCTATCAATTTCTTACACTTTAAAGTGGTCCATAGTCACCCATGCTAAACTATATACCAGCTATATCAACAGGTACGATCTCTGCCTAGCCGGAGTCTTATCTGTTTGTCGGGATGTACGTAATAGCAAAATTTTTACATGGTGACACAGATTACGTAATTAATTCTCAAAATACAGTTAACACCCTGCTCCGCGTCATTTCCTAAATTGCCCGTTTGTCCTCATAAACGTTCTCCTTTGAATACTCTCACATGCACCAAATGTTTAACCAACATTATATTCCATATAGATCTTATTTCTTGCTTTATATCTATTTTCATCTTTCCTTACCCTGTACACCATAAAAATTCTGGTAATTTGCCTTCCTCCACGCCAATCCCCACCCATTCGTAAACTTACATGCACGTTCGCCTACATGCACATCTACTAGTTCAAACAGTACATTCGCACGTGCTCAACAATGTGCATTCCTTAATTAGTAGATTTTAGTCATTACTATCATTGTTTATTCGCATACCTGGTAACCGACCGTGAAATATAAAATAATTATTTCAGCTTCTCGTACTTCGATACAAAATGAATTCCAAAACCTTCCACCTCAATAAACCACCAGTGTTCCTAAAATATGTATATCTACAGGGTGATTCAAAAGTCGCCATACATAGGAAACAGTTAATACGAACAGTTTTTTTTTAACAAGCTCTATATGGTTACGATTGTTTTGAATACGCATTGCAATGCATTTACCCCACTCATTGTGAACTCGTAAGAACACATCTGGTGACACTTGTGCAAATGTGTTGGTGATGCGTTCCTTCAAATGATTTATGTCTTTTATTTTTCGCGATACACCATGCCTTTCAAATGCCCCCAAATATAGAAATCAAAAGGGGTCAGATCAGGGGATCTTATAAAGTGTTTCCTATGTATGGAGAATTTTTAATCACCCTGTATATTTTAATGTAGGGTAAAATGAATAATGATTGTACCAGGTGTTCAGTGTGGAAATAAAAAACCTCATAGGTACATTTTACAAAATATGTTATAATTATATGCATAATTATAACTAGGGGTCGGCTTTACGCCTCACCATGCACTGCTAGAAATAGACGCTAAAGCTACTATTACCACCTTAAAATCTCAGCGATTTTAAGATGGTAACAAGAGCTTTAGCGTCTATTTCTAGCAGTGTGTGATGAGGCGTAAAGCCAACCCCTTGTTATAATTATGTATATGTATATATATATATATATATATATATAGTATTTTCTACGGATTGCTTGCATCTAACTTTCTTCCTATACAATCTTCCTACTCATTTCTTGTATCTGACATTTATACACACAAACTCACACGCACGCACACACACACAAACACACACACACGCACACACACACACACACACACACACACCCACACACACACGATGATTTGGTAAGTGGCATCGTGTTTAACAATTCTGTAAATAATAATAAACATAAAGATTGTATGTGACAACCATGAAATCGTTAGAGAAAATAGTCTAATATTGAGGCATTTGAGCCCTCAACGAGAAGAAGTAAGGTTTTCCGTATTCGTGGGAATCGAACCTACACCTATATGGATTCTCTAAATCATAGAGGTGTTGGTTCGAGTCGCACGCGTGGGGAAAAGCCGGCTTGTTTCGATCGAGGGCGTATGTATCCTAATATTAGACCATTCTCTTTAGATATTTCACACTGATCGCTTATGAGCTTTAAGCTTTTAATACATTATCTATATATCTATCAATAAATATATATTTTTATTCTTTTATATATTCTTATATATATATTTCGCTTTGGGATTTGGTGCGCAAGATTCTTTATGTGAGTTCGTGTGTTGATATATATTCTGTTGTGTCTCGGGAGAGTCATTCTCTTTTAGCGCCTTATAATTTAACACTCACTGGTAACGTTTCGACTTGTTTCTTTTCTATTTTTCTAAAATAAGGCACTAAAAGAGAATGACTCCCCCCATACACAATAGAATATATATAGATACACACACACACACGCGCGCGCACACATATATGCATACATACAATCTCAAAAATGTGCACACACTTACATACACATACATACACCTTTAGTTTATTAAAATTAATTATTTCGGTTGCACATTTGCAATGAGGCATTCGTAAATACATGTTTTCCGCGAGTTTTATTGTATGTGCGCAAGCGTATTATTCTCTGTGCGTGCGTGTGTGTGTGTGTGCGTTTGTGTGTGTGTGTGTGTGTGTGAGAGAGAGAGAGAGAGAGAGAGAGAGAGAGAGAGAGAGAGAGAGAAATAACTGCGACACGGATTCAATATTTCATGGTTCCTGTTGACAATGAGGAAGTATTACTTATGTTCCCAACTCCATTAAGAATCTATGATAAACCATCCTCACGTTTAAAAGGCGATGATGTACGCGCCACAACCAAGCATCTGTCATCTTGTTATATATATCGTGATTAGGATTAGCTGAGAGAAAAAGGTTAGGCGCCTCAAGTAATAATGAAATGTAGCATTAAAAAAAAATTCTCTCCATGATTATCAACCATCTAAATTACGTTGCTAAACTTTGTTTGTTTTACATATTTATTTAATTATATTTACACTGTTGGATGATAGTATCTCTGAGAACGGCGATCGCAAATGCTGATATCAAAGCTCAGTCGTTTATCAGCCGTAAATAGGTAGGCGTTCTATTAGTAAATATCAGTGTTAATGTCTTAATCAAGCAGCAATCATTTAATGACGTAGTCGCTGCTATAGAAACATAACATTTCTTTCTTTTTCTTCTTTTCTTTCTCTGTGTATTTGAAAAGAAAAGAAAAATGACAAATCTAAAGCGGAGTACTAAGTCACACTCTGTCACTTTCAATCCACTGCTGGAGGGAACTCTCGTAGAAAGCAACAAAATATAAAACTTTCCGATCTGAATATTGCCGTCTTTCTATATCATACTGCACTGATACGAGTTCAAATTCTAACTATTGCAATTTATCAATCTACCTCCACCAGCAAAAACCAATATTTCTTTCTAATATAGGCGCAAAGGCCTGGATGTTAAAGAGAGAAGCCAAGACGATTCCATCGATCCCATTTCTCCAATGGTAATTATCCTATATATCCTGATATGACGGTAGGCAAGGTGAACCTACGCGGAACCTGAACTCAGAACGTAAAGCCGGACGAACAGCTACTGATTTTAGTCCGGTGTGCTATCGATGATTCTGCCAGTTAGCCGCCTTGGCAATCATGAGTGATAAAATATCAACAATTACTAATGTACGAAATCGAGGTTTATCTCGACCTAGAGGAATGTGTTAAGAATATAAAAAGATTCACAACATACATTACGAAACGGAGAGTATATGCCACTGTGGAGGTGCGCTTCACAACATAGGAGGAAGCAATAAAGCACACCACAGAGGCAATAAGGACAGAGGAATGGGTGCTCTTGCCTTCGTACTGCGGCAAGAGAGTGGATACGGTGCCACCCGAATTGAAAGAAGAATGTCTGAGGACAGCCATAGTATATAAAATGAAAGACGGAAAGATTCTAAAGGCTACAAGGACCCAGAAGGTGAACTACTGGGGGTTTGGTATCGAATTAACGATTCAGACAACAACGGAGGACTTGAATAGTGTGGTGGATGATATTGTGCTGCCAGATGTGAGGCTGAGATTTATTGTGGAGGGTAAGCCGCCAGTATGTTTCTCATGTGGAGAAAGGGGCCACATGAAGGCACGGTGCACCCAAAGAAAGCCACAAACAGAACAGGAGGAGAGACATGAGAGTGTGGACCATGTAGCACAGGACAAGGCAACAGAAAAAGAAACGGAGAATGGATTCACTATGGTTAAAAAGAAAAGAATGAGGAGCGGAAAAAGAAGAGAGAAGAGGTGAGAAAAGAAACTGTGAAGGAGGTCAGTGGGAAGGAAAAAGAAAGGAAAAAGAAAGTGGAGTTACCAGTGAAGAAAGTGTGGGAAACCCAACTGTATGAAGGTGAGATGGAGAGACTATTTATGGAGGAAGAAATGAGAGAACCAAAAGTCCAAGAGAACAGAAAGATACGAGGAGGAGATTAAGTGTGGTATTATGTGACGTACCCCAAAATGTTGAAATAGAGAAAAAGATAATCAAGTTTCATCCAATAGCAAGAGTGGAGATGCCTTCATACGTCTACGCGGAGGATATGAATGCAATATTGATTGAAGAGGAAAACTACAGAAAGTTGAAAGAGATGTGTGGAGATAGTATTGACCCACCAGGAGTGGAGGTGAAATTTAAACAGTTGCCACAACTGGTGGATTTGAGAGATATCGAACCACTAATGAAGTTCTACTAAAGACAAAAAAAGTATGAAATTAAAGGGGGAAAAAAAGGAACGATTGTAAATAATACATATATCGGTTCAAATGGTATTGCATGGGAGTGGGGCCCATGCGTCCATTTTCATTTTTTCATGTTTATATAAATTTAATCTCATTTACATTCGTTTTATTTTTTTTTGTCCCCACTGTGGTCTTGTCTGTCTTTGTGGTGTCCCCATCTATGTTTTGGGCTTAATGCCTAATAAAGAAATCGGTATTTCGTCTGCCGTTACGTTCTGAGTGCAAATTCCGCCGAGGTCGACTGTGCCTTTCATCCTTTCGGGGTCGATTAAATAAGTACCAGCTATGCTCTGGGTCGATTTACTCGAATTAATCTCTTTGTATGTCCTTGTTTGTCACCTGTATGTTTAGCCCCCTGTGGGCAATACAGAAATATGTATTTATATATATATATAT
>NC_068986.1:111991552-111994563 GCF_001194135.2 Octopus bimaculoides
ATATATATATATATATACACGTGTATGTGTGTGTATACATATATCTGTTTATGTATTCACACACGCTTACACAAACGCACATATGCATTTATGTATATGCATGTATGAATAAGTGTGTGCCTTTCACTTTGTCATCCACCGCTGCTTGACAACTGCTGTCGCATGGTTTACATCTGTGCAAGTTAGCCATTTGGCAAAATGACCAATAGAATAAGTACGAGACAGGGGTGGAGGTGTGCGACTAAACTCTCAAAGATGGTGTCACAGTATGACCCCAGACAAATGACTGAAACAAGGAAAAGATAAAAGATTTTCGAAACAAATTTTCGTACAGTAACGAAATTGTAGAATTACTTAAGTACCAGACAAAATGTGATCGGATTTTCCGCTTATTAGCCCTTATTGTAAAACTGCATTTCCCTCCCAGCCGAAAGAAGGCAGAGTGGCGATCCTTACAATGGACTCGGCTGATAAGCGGATCCGTCCTACATGTGACCACAGATGTTCGACAAACTACCACATGTCAGTAATGCACGGACAGAGGACGAGATCATTCAGGATGGCATCAACCCCCTGCGCACACCTCAGACAGGTCCGTCTGACAACACTTCTGTGTCTGTAGAGCTAATCTTGAACAGGCAGACCTCCCCAGTAGCACTCCCAGACCAAGGAATTCTGGCAGATGTCCGTAGGTCCTAGCCCGAATGTCCTTCAGAAAAGACCAATTAGTTGATCACTCTTGACACTTAGAGTTTCCCCGAGTACGTCATAGCTCTTTCCCTCCACTAATCCTCTATAGAACACCATGGTGGAACTTTCACTGACCTCATTGCCCGACTGACAGAAGGTCGTAAGCGCTTGCCGACTCGTCAGGTGCAAAGCACCCTTTTTTGGTGTGCACTTGACAAAGGACTGCAGTTTCATCATTGAAACGAGCTGCAGAAAGTCACTTGTGACGAACGGCGACCACACCTGCTTAAGAAAACACTGGAGACATCACAATCTCAGCCACAGCATGCCTAGTAAGCGTCTGACGAGCGGAACACGTCCATTCCATAGAAAGTTGAAGTGCCAAAATCGAGATCCCTGATTATCTATAAAATGCTGAGTTTCATTTAGCTTCCGGCCATTTATGCTCTCATTTCAAAAACAGCGGAGGTCAACGTTGTCGTCCATAATTCTTGAGTCGATAAAATCAAGTACCAGTGAAGTACTGGAACTAATTTAATCTGCTATCACTCTCTTACCTTAAAATTTGTGGTGTTGTGTCTGTAATAGCAATCAATATATTGTTACTGCAACTTCACTACCATCAAGACGAAGACAGATGAGAGGGAAAAATAATTCTAGAGCAATGACAATCGATTGATATCGCCACATCCACCAACGCACAAAATATTATTATCCATTATTCAACTTTAGGAATATTGTTAAAATATGATAAGAATATGTTGATGAAATATTTAGTTATGTATAACAAATCTGTATTTTTGCATATTAACTTCACAGAATGTTTGATAAATATTCTCTCATTATCTAGATTTTCTTGTTCGTATGTAAAATATAGTTTCTTGTATTGTTTATCTTTTTTTTCTTGTTTTCACTTAAAATTAAATATCATACATTTCTAATTCCAATTTGAATATTATACGAGTTAATTTTTATCGTTATTTATATTAAGTTTGTAGATTTATCGTAATATGTTACTTTTCAAAGATTTCACGAAAATTGCGACTACTTGCGTTTGATTACAGCAACGGTGTTATTTCAAAGCATTTGTAAACGAATGAAATAGTTGATACGACAGTTTGCAACACATAGAACAACATTTCATACCAATACATATAGATGTGTTTATGTTATAAAGTAGCAATCAGTCTATTGAGTGACAGAAAACGGCACATTACTAATCTTTCTTGTCTGTGTGCATATATGTTTAATATGCAGGAACATTTTATCATTAGGTCACGCACTCAAGTTTTGATTTGAAATTTTGTTTGGAATATATTACGACGTCTTTATCCTATGCAAAGTTAAATTGATTTCTCGTATAGCTCACATGCATTCGTGTCTGTATATATTTGTGTGTTTGTGCGTGAATGTTTGTGTTCAAAGTGACAGAATAGCAGTATACAGAGTTTAAAGAGTGACATTCGGTACATAAATATCAATTTAATCATTCCAGGATGGTTCACTAGTGCTTGGCGAGAACAAGAATGATTGCACAACAGTCACGAGACAGGAGTGGAGACGAATTGAATAATAAAGTTAGAACGGAATATGTTCATCTCCGTGTTTTATTTATTTGTTTATTTCTTCACTTCCTGAGACGTTAGGAAGGGACAGTACTCATGGCCTAAATAAGCCATCTCAGGAAGGCGAGACTGCCATTAATGTTCCTCCTAAATTACCGCAACTCAACTACGGAGGCAAAGGCATGAGTGGAGAGCTATTTCCAGGTAGAACTTTGGCTTTTTCATTCTTCTGATGCCTTGGTGGACGACATAAGAAGCATATTCAGAAAAAGAATCCCATAATTTCTAATTTAGAATTGTGTAACTGCTTTAATTGGCGCCTCTATTCACTAAATACTGCCTCTTATATATTTGCTACATTTTACGCTTCAGTTTTTCTAAGCAGCAGCATTTTTAGATCAACTGCTCTGACATGATTGATGTAAGGCTTAACATCATTCTAAGTCCACAGTATTTTGCTTGCTTGATTTAAGGAATAAACACCTACAATTCTGCAAGGAATAACCAAAGCATTTGGCTGAATGGGACCATAACGGTTGCTGATTTTCCTCGAGCGAATGCTGAGAGCATTTGGGATGTCCTTGCTATAGAGGGAAAGAATATCAAAGATATCGATGTATATATTGATTTTTTTTATATAGGATGTTCTTAACAAACAAAAATATAGTCTTTCGTTTAGCTTAGAAGAATATATTTCTGGAGAAGGAGTGAAGCATTCATGGAATCTGCATGGTATTTATATATATATATATATAT
>NC_068986.1:111994973-111995405 GCF_001194135.2 Octopus bimaculoides
ATATATATATATATATATATATAAATGTATTAGTTTAACGCTCTGGAAGTGAGAAAGTCTTTTACGTTTCGAGCCTACGCTCTTCACTGCCACGCACTTACATATATATGTATAATATATACGTGTATGTATATATGTATATATGTACATAATATTATATCATAATATAAATATAAACCAATACAAATATTCACTTGCATACTGTATGTATATGTATGATTATATATACATATTTACATATAGGCGAGGGCATGGCTGTGTGATAGGATTCTTGATTCCCAACTTCATGGTTCCAGGTTGACCCCCACTGCGGTGAATCTTGGGCAAGTGTCTTCTACTATAGCCTCGTGCTAACCAAAGCCTTTTGAGTGAATTTGGTGGACAGAAACTGTAAGAGACGCGTCGTATATATATATATATATATATATATAT
>NC_068986.1:111995789-112001495 GCF_001194135.2 Octopus bimaculoides
GTGTGTGTGTGTGTGTGTGTGTGTGTGTGTGTGTGTGTGTGAGTGTGTGCACGTGTATGTGTGTACGTGTTTTTAGTTGCGCTGGTGTGTATGCATTATATCTGGTTTTAATCATAGAAGAAGCTGAACAAAATTCTTCTTAATCGTTGCTGTAAACGAGGGGTACTGAAAGAACTCTTCGCTGCTCAGCGTACGAACTATACTTTCCTTATAGTTTACATTCGGTCTGAAATGGTTCTGAATATAACTGAACGTATATATAAGGATGCTTATATATAATGTGTGTGTGTGTGTGTCCGTATTTGAAGATAGATTTCTTTGTTGTCAATTCTTTTAAGGATTCACAAAGATCGATTTTCGTTTATTTTAAGTGTATTTACTTCCTATATAACCAGGAGGATTTTTATTTCTCCGTCTAAAAACTTTTCCTCCTGTATAAGAACGAAATGTGCTGATGAGGTAAAATATTGGTGGACATTTTGGTACAAGACCAGCGATTTCGGGTCAGAGGGGTTAATCAATTAAATCGACTCCAGTGTACAACTGGTAGTGATCTAATTGATTCTGAAACGCTGTAAGGTCGACCTCGGCGTAATCTGAACACGGAAATTGAAGACGGACGACGTGCTTCTAATTATTTTCCTCGGTGTTCAAAGGATTGTGCGAGCTTGCCGCCTCAATACGTCTCAATATTAATATATTTGACAAAATTATTAGCTTTTAGAAATTGGTGGAGAGAAGTTGGCAAATAATCTTTACTCCAGAGTACTGTTGTTGAATATCTCACGTTGTGAGATTTACAAATAGTAATTTTCTAATTTATAGATCAGTGAATAGTTGCCAATTTGAAAATTTTATATTTCGAACGGGAATTTGGGAGTGCCACATCTCGCTGAAAAATTAGTCTGTACTGTTGAAGAGAAATAACCCAGAAATCGTGATACACAGATATTATTTTGAGCTGAGTAGGGGTGCTAGATTCCCTTGTTCGAAAATATAAGTACACAGATCGTGTCGTATAGCCAGCTGGAGACGATGTCTCCTGATGCTAAATTACGGCATCATTCGTCCTAAACTGGACTGCCATGTTATGTTGGCAAATAATCTTTACTCCAATGTACTGTTGCTGAATATCTCTCGTTTTGAGATTTACAAATAGTAATTTTCTAAGATGACAAAGTTTATGAAAGTGTTCCCAATATTATCATTAAATATTTATAGAAAGAGATACCTTATGCTATTCAGTTGCTTCTATTGTTGGTTGTGTGTATAGTATCTTAATCTGTGTAAAAGAATGCTTTGATGTGCTTGTAAAATTCGGATAAAGGATTATGAAGAAATATTAACAGCTAAAACGAAGTCCTGACAACCAAATCAACGTTTTATTCTCTTATTAGATGACACTGTCGTCATAAATAACTTCTTGCTTAAATACAGGAATCAGGCGGGGCGGGGGCATGTACTGAGAGTGACTTAAGGTATACAGCGTGTAGTTTTACAATGAACCTGATGTCTTCAAACAGCTAGGAATCTGTATTTTCCTTTTCCCTTAACTAGATAAGTGTAACGCTCTGTACTAATAATCCTTAAATCATTATCTTTAACATTGGCTTTGAAACTTGAGAGACTGTCATTTTGATAACAATCACTATATCGGTCGCTACTTTGTTAAGTAGGTATTTACTTTGAATATTAAACTTTGAATTCGACAATAGTCTCTACTTCGGGAAATGCTGCATAGGCGTTTTTTTTAGGTTGCTGTGTGCCATCGTAGCTATGGTGCTTTTTAATAATTTATGTTATTTAATTGTGCTTAGTAAATGCTGCTTTATTATGAAGATCAATATCTTAGATCCGTTAACATATTTAGCACGCCGAGCGAAATGCTTACCGGTATTTCGTTCGTCTTAATGTTCTGTGTTCAAATTTCACGGAGGTAGAATTTACCTTTCATCCTTTCGGTGTCGATACATTAAGTACCAGTTGTATACTGAGCCCGATCTAATCAACTGTCCCCCTCCCCCGAAATTTCGGGCCTGGTACCTAGACTAGAAAAGAATGTATTTAGCACGCCTAGCGAAATTCTTCGCAGCATTTCGTCTGTCTTTGCTTTCTGAGTTGAAATTCCGCTAATGTCGACTTTGCCATTCATCTTTTCAGGGTCGATAAATAAAGTACTAGTTGCGCACTGGGTCGATCAAATCGACTTGCCCCCTCAACCCAAATTTACAGTAGAAACGAATATATTTATCATAAATGCAGAGGAAACTAAGATACATTTTCCCATCTTCGGTTTGAGGGATTATTTATCCATTTAAACTAATTTCTCATTAAAATTACCTCTCGCACAACTCTAGCTATGATCAGATGCGTCTCTAAGATATTCCTCTCTGATGATATCACAGATATTATTCCAGTAGTAAGATTTTCTAAAGTTTAATTATCAGTGACACAGTGGTTAGAAGTCTTACGAGTGAAATAAGTCTCGTTTGGATATTACCATTGACCAACTTCTAAGATATTACTCGACAACATTGAACAGGTAAAAACTATTTCTTTACAAGTTCATTGAGGACACACTGTACATTGATATAAATTCTATACAACTGGTCTTCCTGGAATTTAATAGGCGGCATATGTAGAAGACTCTTTCATCTCTGCTAATTTATTTAATAGTTTGGAATATTTCCAGTGTAATGCTAGTGGCACTAGACAACTGCCAAATCACTATTGAACCAGTTTTGTATATGTCTGCACACTTCTTAGTATAGAGTGTCCACTGCCAGCGGTTAACCATTCGCACATCAGCGCAACATATTTCATACTTCATCTACAGTAACTGCATTTCGCTAGCAATATAATTTTTTTCGTCGAGAGACATCAGTTGACAACGTAGGCACCGGAGACTCGGGCTCATGCAGCAGAGCACAATAAACTCATGTTGATTATTTGTGTCAAGGGAATGACCAAGAACCAATCTCGCTCATGCAACTTATTTAAAATGGATCAATGCCGCTTTTGCTTGTGTTTTCAGTGAGCGTGAAACACTATTAGTTAGTAATAACTACATCTCGCTTAATCCGATCTCTGAAACCCTCACGAATCGTATCGTTGAACCTGTCTCAACGCACGGGAAAGACGCATCCCTTTGCCTTGCTAAATATCAAAAATATACCATCAAGTGTATAACATGATCAATTATTCTCCCACGTCCCTCAATTCCAAATCAACACTGCACAAGCCAGGAGATACGTGAACCAAGTATTAGAATGAAATGAGTGGCTGAATATTAGATCTACTCGTATTCTCGTGTCATTTGTGGCTACCATATTTAGAGGTATTCCATTTTCATGATGGCAGTCATATCCACATTGGCTGCGTGAGATCAAAAAGCAGTGTCCTTGCCACCAAGACGGTCAGATGATGTCGTCAATATATCCAAGCACAAAATAACAAAAATAACAACTGGAATTCAGTGGATGTCGATATTATTATGAGTTCATAGTAAATACGTAGTGTATTTTATGCATCCGTAGCCATCATTTATGTAAGGTCTCAGTTGGCGGGGATGTTCGTGAAAATCATTTACAAACATTTCGCTTTATGGAGAATGAAATCACATGCTCTAGAGAATAGTTAGATCTCTTCCTAGTTAAGCGCGTTTCTTTTTGTCTTCATGAATATTTACGATATTACGAGCCTTCTGTCTCTCTCGTTGCGTATCAACGTATCAAATCACGGGGCATTCGCCATTATAGGCTCCTCTTTTTGATTTGTCGTTGGTAATTATAGGTTTATATATTTTCAGTTAAAGCATTTTATATGACTGTACTTGGGCTTGTATGTACACCTCCTGATGCAAACGCACACACACAAACACGCACACATGTCTAAAAACACATACATACATACATACACACATACGCACATGTGTATGAAAGATTGTATGCCTCCGTTTGTGTACACAAACACAGAGTTAAGTATTTCAGGTTGATTAAATTTAGCAGATGCGTTGTTCCAGTCAAACACCACTGGAACTACACCGAATAATTGCAAGCTCTTCTTTCGAATTGATGTCAAAAGCAGGGGCCCTTCTATATCATAAACACGTACCTCAGGCCTAGAAGCGTTTTGCCCTTAGCTTGTACGTTTTGCCAGATAAGCTCAGCGAGGTCAGAATTGGCCTTAGGAAACTGAAAGTTTCCTCTTGTCCTATCATTCCAAACATAAACCACCTTATGCTGGATGACGTCCCCATGTCTTTCTTCTGGTTGATTTCCTTCAAATGTTTTTGGTCCATATCTGTCTACTACATGAAATAGTGCCCCAATTTAGCTGAATACATAAGTATATATGTAAGGGAATTTGGACGAATGGGCGGGTGGATGGATGTGGGCTAATCTTGTTCTTAGATCTGCCTAACCTCAAGTGATATTCTTCAGCAGTGTAGTGCAGTTGTTGTGCCGATTCAGTGGCTAACAACCCGATTTCATATCAAGTACTTCATGGTATGTAACTAAAGACCACTAAGAGAGAGAGCTGACACAGTTGTCGTTGCTGTGTATATGTGTTTGTATGATGTATGCGTGCATGTAATGGTGACCGTTTAATGCCTGCGCTTTGGATCAAAACATTTTGATAACAAGCGACAGGTTACAATGACCACTGATTATTTAATCCAAATAGAATGGCTCTCACAGATTTCATAAAAATAATCGTTCGATGACGTTATTTAAGATGGTACTCAGCAACTTGGTCTCTATTCAGATATATTTGTGCATGTGTGTGTGTATGTGTGTTTATGAGCTTTGTGATAATATATGTATGCATACATGAATGGATACATACACATGTGGCTACATTTGTGAGCAAATATATGCAAATGTAAATATGAATATGTCTAAATACATATGTATATATACAGGTGTGTATGTATATGTAAATTTTGATTTATATACATGTATATATTTACATGTATACATATATGTATGGACAACTGTACGTGGAAGACGAGCAAAATGACTGATAGATAGATAGATAGATAGATAGATAGATAGATAGATAGATAGATAGATAGATAGAAAGATAGATAAAGAAAGAGACAGATAGACAGACAGACGGACATACTGACAGAAAGATAGATACATATATAGATAGACACAAATGGATGGAGAGAGGGAAAGAAAGAAAGAAAGAAAGATAGAGAGACAGATAGAAAGATAGATAGATAGATGACAGACAGATAGATGGTTAGATCGAGAGATAGGTAGATAGATAGATAGATAAATAGATAGAAAGATAGATAAATAGATAGATAGATAAATAAATAGAAAGATAGATAAATAGATAGATAGATAGATAGATAGATATATACATAGATAGATAGATGGATGGATAGAGGGATAGACAGTTTTATTGCTTGCGAGATTACTGCATGTTTAATGAGTGAACAGTTGTGTGCAAACAAACGCAGCAAATATGTGGTGAGTATGTTTAATTATGTTACATGTCCCTCACCTATTTACAGGTAGATCAATTATTAACTGAGATATTGATTTTTGCCCATCCCCTGCTTGTTCAGTTTGGTAAATATTGGCACATAACCAATTCCCTGTTCGGCAAATAACATGGAACTTTTATGGTCTCCTGCTTCAGGAGTAGCGCTCAACATACATACGTATCGATATATATATATATATATATATA
>NC_068986.1:112003359-112009185 GCF_001194135.2 Octopus bimaculoides
CACAGACATAAACATACATACATATATATATATATATATATATATATAAATATATATAGCGAGAGAGAAAGAAAGAGAGAGAGAGAGAGATAGAGAGAGAGGGAGAGAGAGAGAGAGAGAGAGAGAGAGAGAGAGACATTTTTAGATAGATAGATAGATAGATAGATAGATAGATAGATAGATAGATGGGTGGGTGGGTGGTTGGATACAGGGACGGACAGACCCATAAGCCCACAGGAATGCAATCAAGGATGCACGCTGATTTTTCAGAAATCAGTATATAATCATATTCTAACGATTAGGAATAATTTCTCTGATTCAGTAGGCCATAGATTCTTCTTTAAGATCCTTATTAAATATATAGGATTTTGTTTTTTAAATGGAGCAGGTAACTGGTTTTTCTTGAGCCCTTTTATCAAACTGCTCGGTCGCCATAATTCCAACATTGTCCCTGAACGCAACGCAGGTTCATGCAGGATTCAAGGCCAGCAAAAAGGAAGCAAGTCGATCACATCGACGCCGGTACTTCACAAGTACTTTATTTTATCGATCTCCAGAGTAATGAATGAATCTGCTGGATTTCATATTAGTACGTAGAGAGCCGAACGAATTGCCGCTGAACATATTGTCGAAAGTTCTAACCTATTTTCCCGATCACCTTAAACTGAACGCTCTATGGATTGTTAAATATTGGTATAGTGCTTCACGTTTTATAAAGTAAATGCTTATTGCTGTGACTACAGTTGCACCACAGGATGTATGTCGAGGTTTTGAGCTATGGCTATATAGTGGTGAATGAGTGCGTATGCATTTTCTGTTCAAATACAGCCTATTATCAAGGAAGGATTCGGAGCGGCTGGTCATCAAATAATCTAATGAAATTTTGAGTGGTTTTGTGCTAATTAAATGAGGTGTTTAAATATATGAGAAGTCCTGTAAATACCAAATAGAGCCAAAACCAAACATTGCTAATTGTGAATGCGTAAAATATGAGATAATTTGTAACCGTTTAAGTGGGATTAACTATTTGTTAATTAGTATATGAGTGGGGCTGGGCTATTATTGATGAGTTGCTGTTCAGAGAGCGCTGTTAGGTGTCTGGTTAGAGGCGTAATGTTTGTTGTGTGAGGGAACGGTAGATTATGTTTCAGTTGGTCTACTCACATAGAGCTACTGAAAACTCACATGAATATAACCATGAAAATGCACAAATGCATACACGCACACACGACACACACACAAACGCCACGCACACACACACACACACACACACACACACACACACGCTCACACACACACACACACACACATTCTGTTAAAAAGCTTTCCGAAAAGTCGTTCATCCTCGTCCATCATTGCGTACAAACATCTCAACGCTATATAACGGTGATTAATCTACCTAGGCTATTGACAAGTGACAAGTGGTTGTTTTTTCGTGTTTGTGGATTCTTAGATGATGTACACCTGTATGTGTGTCTATGGCTGTATATCTGTATATATATATATATATATATATATATATATATATATATATATATATATATATACATATATATATACACATATCCTTATATATAAGGATAAGATCGTTATTTAAAATAGCGATCATATCGAGTGGCCAACATGGGAATAAAAACCTTATAAGTAATAATTATCTTTAAAACCATAATTAAGGGTATCTAAGAGATGCCATAATGCAATGATAGTAGTCAAAACTTGACTCCAAAACCACTTTATATACTCATGCAGTACGAAGTGAAAGAACAAGTAGACAAATGAACTAGCAAATACTTTGGGATAAGCTCATATCCGGATTCCTGGGTCTATATAAAAATATACTGATGAGGCAGAGTGTATTTTCATACAGAGCCAGAAATCCACATGTGAGATTATCAGAGAATTCTTTTGCTAGTTTATTTTTGTATTTGTTGTTTTATCTTGTGCTGCATGAATATATTAAGTGATTTTAGGGTCAGGTTTTGCCTTTGACTGCTATGTCTACCATGGTAGTATCTCTTAGATACTCTAATTACAATTATATATATATATATATATATATATATATATATATATATATGTGTGTGTGTGTGTGTGTGTGTGTGTGTGTGTGTGTGTGTATATATGTATACACACACACACACACACATATTTGAGTGTGTATCTGTGTTCTCCGTATTTGTTCTCCACCACCGCTTGGCAACCGATGTTGGTGTGTTTATGGGTTTCCGTAATGTAGCGGTTGGCATAAGTGACCGATGTTGAAAAAATACAGGAGTTGAAATACAGGCTTCAAAAATACAGGGGTTGATTCATTCGACTAAAATGTTTTAAATGCGATGCCCCAGCATATCCGCTGTTTAATGACGATAAAAAGCAAATTATATTTGTATGAATATGTGGATATTTACATATTATGTATGTTTGCGCGTATGTGTGTGTGTGTTAGGCTGCATGTTGTGTCCTTGTGCAAAATCATTTCATTTCCACTCAGCTGCGAATGATTAAACATGTGATGGACTGGCGTAGCGTTTAGGAAAATGTCGGCCTTCTCGCATAGCCAGCGGGTTCGCTGCCTCATCATTCGAAAGTGAAAATAATACAAAGTTCATTGTAACACCATCCGAGCCTCCTATTACTGAGCTTGAAACCCTGATCACTCGATTATAAGCTCTAAGCTATTCAACCACAACATTATTCCTAATACTCTTCAGCGTAAAAGAAAAGAAATACAGATATCGAGAGAATAAATCTAAAAAAATACAAAACGCTGAAAGAGTAGAGGCATCGGCAAAAAGAATATTATTTGATTTTGCCTTTTCATTGGCCTATAAAATGCGACAGCGCGCCATTAATCAACAATACATTAACCGGAAATAGTTGTCAGACATGACCAAAGGATAGTCTGGAGACACAGGATACAGTAATGAAATACAACAGTACTGAAACGTATAAACAATCAGCGGAACTGCAAACACTAAGTGAAGACGTGACACTCATTTGGAAGACATTATCGTCAAAAACAACAGAATGATTCCACTTCAATGTTTATATAATTCTCAGAGAAGTGTAATTTAGTTTAAAGTTTAGTTTAAATAAGTAACCTACATTAGGTAACGAGTTGTCTCCCCTCCTAATGCATGAAAATATAATCTAAATCTTTCGAGACAATCATTATGGAGGAAACGAGGAGAAACCAGATTATACGATAGTACATATTCAGTCGTAATAGTGTCTATTAAGGCATCATTACATGAAATGGCTTATCCGATGAAGAGCTTAAATGAAAGGTATAAAGAATGCAGAAGTAAAAAGTAAAAGACCAATGAAGGTAAACTGCTGTGACTAATTTTGTACTTCAGTATAGAGCACAGGTCTAAAACACAGAAACAGCTTCGAAAACAAATCGTATTCAAACATCCAGTGACCACGAATATAAAATGAAAAATAATGTACACGAGAAGAAATATAGAAGCAAAATGCAACATACGGTGATTAACGAATGAGTAACAGCACGAGAATTGAACAGGGTAAACATTGTAAATTATCTAAGCATTTTAGAAACGATATATACATACAGGTGGGTCTTACAAATCCCTTTGAACTTTAAAAGAAAACACAAACTAATAACTGTATTTAAAGTTAACAATCTTACACAGAAGACTATTATCATTAACTTCTATTAGTTGTCGAAACTACGACTGTCCGTGGCTTTGACATTACTTGATAAGCTGTCTCTGTACTGGTCGGCTTTTCACTTAAATTTTGCCATTTACAATGATCAATTCGTTTCCACTTCATATTACTTTCTGCAGTATCTTTGCATCTCAGACTAGGTTTTCCGTGGTTTCTTCTCCTGTTGCATTGTTGGGTTAAAAAAGATTCGTCGAGTGAGTCTGTTATCCAGTTTGTATTGTTGTCCATACTGTTGTCATAATGATTTTGTATATGTTGGTATTTCTCTCAAAATCAATTCAGTGCTAATGCCTTAAAAAGAGCGAAATAATTTAAAACACATTCAAATGCATATGCACGTGTATAAACACACGTAAACACACACACACACATGTAAGTACAACAGTTTGTTGATAAAAGGCCTCGGAGTACTACGAGGTGTAGATGTGGGTGGAGGCCGAAAGATGAGTCTCAAACTAGGATGCATTAATAGCAATAACGGTGCACGGCATGGGCGCAATATTCCGGCTCAAACTGAAATAGCATAAGAAAAATCAGACACGCACTCACAAACACACACATACACACGCACACATTCACATAAGCACACACACACAATATATATAATAATAATATATATAATATATATAATAATATATGGCGTAAACAATGCATGTGTGTGCTTGTTAACACCCGTTAAATGCCTGTACATTTTACAGCCAATTACTTTTAATGAAGCAAAGTAATATATTTTCCACAATTATTTACGAATGAATATTTACATATATATATTCTTAAAATTATTTAAGTGTTCTTTCATGATTTAAACGAATCTATAACAGAAATTATGTAAACTATTCTCGTCTCTCACTTTGCACAATGCAAGCACGACTTGTTATAAGAAGATGGTGTGGATCATGACGACTATGCAACACATTCTATGCATTCTATTAATTATTGTATCCAATTAATCAATAATAATTATAGTTTTAATTAAATAATATAATTAGGCGATTATATAGATTAAGTACATAATGCAAAATTATTGGGTAAGTTCAAAATTCAATTTGACTGAGTAATTTTTTTAGACTCCGACACAATTTATACATAGTCACAAAACGCACGCATACATACACGCAGACACACAAACTACAGATATAAGCATATAAATACAAGCATATATGTGCGTATGTATAATTGCTTAACTATCTATCTCTCTCTCTCTCTATGTATGTATACACACACATATATATGTATGTGTGTATATATATATATATATATATATATATATATATATATATATATACAGCCATCACTATCTATCTATATATCTATCTCTTTTTCTGTCTGTCAATATGTCTTGCCCTCTGTCCATCCCTTTCTTTATCTCTCTATATATCCATCCACCTATGTTTTTGTTTGTTTGTTTTTTTGTTTTTTTTTGCTTTTCAATAATGTATTCGCATTAAGTATGATACAGATACTGCTGTTTTTAACTAATACTGCTTCTGTTCAGCAGAATGGGTTTTATGCCAACATCAGTAATTTTTCATTACAGAAAGACATGTTAACAAATATATGTGCATATATGTGTGTTTGTGGGTGAGTGTGTGAGTCGATGCGATTCAGTAGTTGACCGAGCGTATATACACGTTATATTTATACCTGTTGTCTCTGACCTGTTTCAGTCATTGGACTGCAGCTAAGCTGGGGCACAACTGTAAAGAATCTCGCTCGAACCAAATGACCTCCATCAATTATTTTTGGAAGCCAACATTTCTAAGACGCAAGCTTTTGATTCTTTCTGCTTTCTTTTCGTTTTCCGGTTTTGAACTTTCCACCAATTTTAGCCCAGAAACAGCTGTAAGACTATCTTAATCTTTATAAATGTCCTATAAATTCCATAAAACCTTGGCCTTGTTGTCACATTTTAAGTAAGATATATATATATATATATATATATAATTCAAAGTGAGTAAGAGTTTGTGAATCCAACGAACTAAGGGATAGTATTTATCTATTCTAGAAATCACTGGTACTTTATATGTAAAACACAATCTTTAATCACATATATATATATTCTCAGAATTGTTCAAAATAAATAAATATAATATAATGTATAACAGTTGATGCATATATATATATATATATATA
>NC_068986.1:112009244-112011042 GCF_001194135.2 Octopus bimaculoides
ATATGCTATTATGGTATATACATACATATTATATATATAACTATACATGGAAACATGCACACATACGCAGTTATATCTCTGGTGGGAAGAAGCGTTCATATAATAATAGTGGATAGATAGAAGATTTATCTGAACCAACCGTGTGATATAAACCTTATGGTAATGGCCTTCTGTTATGGAAACACTCGTGACGAACAAACAACAGACAGCAATCGCTATGCGCCGCCTTGTTGAGATATTGGTGTGGGTAATAAGGTTTGTGGCGTGTGGACGTTAATGTTATATTGTTAACATTCACTACACGACATATTTTATATCTTGTTCTCGTATCAATTTTATGTTCCTTTCCATCAGATCGTTCTACTTGTGTAAACCGACAGCTTTAGGCATTGAAGGTAGAAACAGATGGAAGGAGTTGTGTAATGTAGTGGCTTTTATTTGTGTACCAGGTTTATTTCGAGCAATAGCGGATCGAATCTAGACGTGTACACAGTAATATTAATCTAGTCATATTTACTTACTCACGAATTCGCTCTCTACAATATCTGATGTCGTCCTTATTTGTTAGAGAAATAGATAACCGTGTAGTATCTGATTGGATTTCAATAAATTGTTATAACAAAGCCAGAAATAGTTGATGGCAACACAGATAATCGATAATCTAATAAGTTTACAATTTTGCTCTATAGCTTAACTAAAAGATCGGGAGTAGTTTCAATATTGTTGTTGTTGAATGTAAATAAAATTAATACGTCTTTCTTGAAGAAATCCTTCAAATATCACACTCACCAAGCATCAGTGAATCATGCGGAAGAGAAATGTTATATCGCCTTTCGTTGCTGATGTAAATATTGTCATAAGCTCAAACTGTTTACTCAAAAGCCACGCCGTATATTATATTAAACCGTCTTTGCTAGAGAGACAGCAAACTACAAAATCCAAACGGGTTACATAGTAATTATGTATCTTATGCAGATGGAATTCATGTTCCTTTTCGTTCAGCAAAGCCATTTTCTCATGTGTCTTTCTCTGTTACTTTAATAACAGTTACCGCTCGCCCCGCAACTCACACAACATCGTTTTAGAATATAATGTAAAGTTATACGATATTAAATAATTTGTTGTTTAGAAACTCACATATATGTGGGATGAGTGAGAAGCAATCACCGTGCAATTTATATAGACACGGCTCCAGTCACACTTGTTCTCACAAACATGCTTTTCATGTATGTGAGTATGCCTGTTTGCGTGTGTTTGTATGTGGGTGTCTTCACACACATACACATGTTATCAGGTCGCGTTGAAGTACTACGGGGAAAATGTAACCCAGTACAACCTGTTGGCAACTAAACTGGTAACCCCATCTTGCTTAGATGGAGAGGAGGGAGATTGATTCGATACCCTACAGGACAAAAGTGGGAACCAGTCACAAGGGCAGACTAAGTCAATAATGTGTGAAGGCGCGTGGCCTAGTGGTAAGGTTATTGGATTCCCGATTACGAGATCGTAGTTTCCATCCCCAGACATACTTTGCGTTTTGTTGTTGAATAACACACTTCATTTCACCTTTTTTTTTTCACTCAGTTGGGCAATGTTGCATTAGTTTGGCGCAGAGGCGTGACGTGTTGACGGAAACCACAAGAACGGGGTTCTCGTAGGTCATGGTTTGCATTCAGCGATTGAAATAAGGAGTAATCCAGCCCGAACTGTTAATCAAATTCGTTGATGAATCACGTCGAAAGATGGGATGTTGATTATGATGATGTTAAAGATGCTGATACATACACACACACATGTA
>NC_068986.1:112011180-112012855 GCF_001194135.2 Octopus bimaculoides
CAAACAAGACGAAAACAGGTATAATAGTTTATCGCTCGGGAAGGAGAGATACTCTTTTATGTTTCGAGCCTACGCTTTTCAACAGGAAAGAACACAAGAAAATAAGCAGAGAGAGAATAAAAAATGTTTTCGGTTCTATATTTAAGAGATGAGGAATGATGTACATTATTTACGGGCACATGGTGTAGTGGTTAAGAGCGCAGGCTACTAACTCCAAGATTCCGAGTTCGATTCTAGGCAGTGACCTGAATAATAATAATAATAACAACAACAACATCCCGAAATACCTTAAGAATGAGAACCCAGGTTCGAAATTTTCCCAAGATACCTGATGAAGGCTGGATGGTATATCAACCGAAACGTTGTGTTAACAACAAACAAGATGAGGGCAACTAAATATTGTAAATAATGTAAATAATGTAAAAAAGTTTTACTGGCCAGCGGTCAATCATGGCGTTTATATGTGTGTGTGTAGGAGTGTGTGTGTGTGTGTGTGTTTGTGTGCGAGTGTGTGTGTGTGCGTGCGTGTGTGTGTGTGAGAAATGGATAACAAAACAATTAGACAATTATACATTCAATTCTAGTTAAATATTTTATACAAACAAATGACACATCTGATAAATTACAGCTGTTTACGCTTCCTTAATAAAACGGAGTTTTACAAGAATAATCTTATCCGTTTAATATGTAATGCTGCCTCATCAGATCCATATATCACATTTAATATTTCACGGAAAATTTCAATTAAAATTATTTATAGCTAAAATTATTTATGACAAAAAACGCTTCTTTAGAGCGAGCCTAATCATTAATAAGTAAATAATCTCACTGAAATTACGTAAATTCCTAAATTTAAATCGATAAATATTCAGTTCTACAACCGATTTTATTGCACAATACCCACATTCATATATGCATATTTATATATACTTATGAAAACACATGTACATTTATCATTTATGTATACATACATACATACATACACACACGTACGTATACACACAGGCATATTCACACACACAAGTTTATTTATTCATATATACATATATCTATATTTTTTACAATATGCATACATATAAAATTCATACACACATGTATCTATAGAATATTTCATATATTAATTCAAATCTAAATAAAAAAAGAATTATATCTAAATAAAAGGGTTTATAGTATGAATTCGACTTAAATTCTATTAGAATACAGGGGAGATAATTATTTTTCCATTTATAGAAAGTAAACAAAAGACCAAACAAACTCGATACGGTCAACGAGAAAAACATTCAAATTTATACATAAAACAAAAACAAGGAAACAAAATATCCAGCATACGAACAACGAGCGAAA
Source organism: Octopus bimaculoides (assembly GCF_001194135.2). Classification (NCBI taxonomy): domain Eukaryota; kingdom Metazoa; phylum Mollusca; class Cephalopoda; order Octopoda; family Octopodidae; genus Octopus; species Octopus bimaculoides. The sequence goes on from NC_068986.1 coordinate 112,012,525, forward strand.
AAAAAAAAACTTAAGATACATACACCATATTTTCGTATACACCGCATTATTCATTCACTCACATACGTATATTTATCGATGCATATAAACAAAACGAAAAACGAAACCGACTATATACAGACAGAAAAATAAATTTGATACATACATCAAAACCAAAATGATACCAATATAAAACAATTTATTGTTTTATTTTCCATCTACCACTGACACTAAAATATATATACATATACATATATATATGTGTGTGTGTGTGTGTGTGTGTGTGTGTGTGTGTGTGTGTGTGTGTGTGTGTGTATGTATATATATATATATATATATATATATATATATA
>NC_068986.1:112015162-112017929 GCF_001194135.2 Octopus bimaculoides
TATATATATATATATATATATATATATATATATACAATAAAAGAAAATATATAACTTATTGAATATAATAATAATAATTTCATCTCTTTTACCGCGCATATGTGTATGCCGATATATTTCTCATCTCATCTGTTGTCTGACTTCTATTTCAATAACGTTGTGACAGTGTATGTATATGCATATACACATCTCTTGGAGTTTGTATATCATGAAGAATATATGTGTTTGTGTTATTAAACATTAGACAGTGGCTTTACCTTCAGATATCTGATATGAATAACAGCGGCAATATAAAAGCAAGCTTCACTTTAATTAGTAACTGTATCTAAGTTTTGATACCCACTGTGAATCGCCTCTCCCTAGCAATAAAAACTTTAATGATACTCTAAAATATAATTTTGAAGCTATATTTCTTGAAATGTATCTCTAAAAATAGAAATAAAATAAATAAATAAAAACACCCCGGTGAAATATTGTCGAATATCAAAGAATTTCTTTCCGCATTTCATTTGGAGTTTTCATTTCTTTAAGCCATCGTCTTAATTTAACAACGTTTACCAGTTGCGTCTCGGTGTTAATAAACGTCACGGAAAGCTCTTAGTATGGATAATTTATCGACAATTAAACTCCTGCCTCTGACAATAAAATCGCTCGCTCTATCATATCTTAACATTAAGATTTCGTATTCGTGTTGAGAATATCACCGAACTGCCATTACTATCCAGTAGAGCTAATGGCTTCAGCTTTAATATTTAATCTTATCGAGACTGAATTCTATAACAAACTCACGCATGTTTGTCTCATAAGAATGATAACTATTTTCAAAACTTCGAAAGGAATGTCCATCCGCTAAGATGATTTCTTAATTGATTACGGCAGGTATTATCTGTGATGAGACAGCGGTTCCATGTTAATGGCAAAGGAAGTAGTTTAAAGCATATTATAAACAGAATAATCCGTTTAGGAGACTAAATCTCTCGCAAATAATCGAAATAACGGTGGTGCGATAAAGGTATACGTATACATCCATGCGTACATCTACATAAACATACCTGCCTGCATATGCATGCGTATATAAGTTCATACTTATATTCATAAACATACACACCACACATACACGCATGCACATATACATATATTAGTAAATATATATGTATAACTATACCCCAATCTCATATATATATTTCTCTCTTGCGTTTATGCTTCACATACGTAACTACACTTGAAAAGAAATTGAATTATGTTCTGTGTGCGTAGATTACGTTGTACTCTTCAAGGAGAGACACATTGCGATAAAATACCCCAGAAATTTTCAATTGCCAAGATGAAAGTTACATTCATATACCTTTTCTTTAACAGGGCGTTTAAAGATCACAATAGATCTTTACTTCGAAAATGAATCCACCTTCACGTTGTTCATTAGAATCCATTGAAATGTAACATTTTGAACTTAGACGGTGAGTTGAAACCGCGGCAAATAATGAACCTTCATTTCTCATTCTGTTTGTAGCTAATTTCCCAATAATTCGTGTATCATCTTTATCAAGAAACAAGAGGAGAACAAAAAATAAACAAAAACGCGTGTGGTTAAATAAAGACTTAAAGTGTTTGCCAAATTTAAAACAAAAAAAGGACTGTCAGGCGTGGAACGCCTTTTGAATCTATATTTACGTGGCCAAGTTTCAAATATAACGAAAGCACTGAGATTTTAGAAATTAGCAAGATGCTAAGTGGTCTTCTTTGTGATAGCTTAATAACATGTTACACAAAGCCAGCCTGTTTCCTACAAAGGTCACCTTACTCAATTAAAACTTGCACCAGGAAGTGCTGAGACTGGTGTATTCTATATCTGAAACAGGCTGATGTTATGGTTATTTGAAGAAAGACTTTGGGCAGTGTCCCCTCGTTCAGGACCAAGTTGTGAATCAATCAACCACAGCAACAACAAGAGGAATATCAGCGACAGTAATAATAGTATTCAGTTTCGTTGCTCGTATTGTTGTTGTTGTTGTTGTTATAGTAGCGGCATCGGTGGTGGTAATGGTTGGGCTTGAGGTTTAGCCTGAAATCGCCTTTAATCAAGCAGATATAATTGCAAAGATACTTCAGTGAAGCCCCTCCCGGATATTTGTTCCAGCCACACCTGGACAAGCGACTATATCAATTATTGCGCGGTTTTGTGAGCATCATGTTGTGGCTTATAGAACATACGGTTGCTATCTTTCATACCTTCACTGATTCTCGTGTAGTGTCCCCGTAAAATTGTTAATGTATTACTTGTTTCAAAATTTTCCAGCGTCTACATAGATACAACAGAATAGGTATGGACCAATACTCGTTCGCCCATTCTAATACGTGTCTTAAAAGTAAGGCTTGTTATACATTGAACGATATTCTCAAGACTCGTGTAATTTACCATGGAGCTGAACGTTTCAATATAGTTCTACACATAAAACTATGCATATACTCTTTTATTCTTTTGCTTTTACTTATTTCAGTCATTTGAATGCGGCCAACACTAGTGGTCAAAATGATGGTGGGTACAAACACAGAAAAAAAAAAGCACACACACACAAACGCACACACATACACACACATATACGACGGGCTTCTTTCAGTTTCTATCTACCAAATCCACTCTCAAAGTTTTGGTTGGCCCGAAGCTATAGTAGAAGCCATTAGCCCAAGGTTCCACGCATTGGGACTGAACCCGGAACTATGTGACTGGAAAGCAAGCTTCTTACCATAGAGCCATTCTTATAATAGC
>NC_068986.1:112017939-112020721 GCF_001194135.2 Octopus bimaculoides
TTATAATAGCTAGTATTTGATGTACAAATTCCCAAAGGCATGTATTCATTTATTCACTCTCTTCCCCGTTCTCTCTTTCTCTCTCTCTCATACACACACACACACACACACACACACACACACACACACACACACACACGCTTGTCTTGAGGACTGCTATCGACGTATCTCTGATTTATACCTTTCACTGAAAGACTTATATAATACTGGACATCTGACGGCCAAGCTGAGTCATTCAGGCGGTTACTTCGAGAATGTTTCTTTAACATCCTTTCAATATCTGTATCTCAAATGTCAGAGTTCCTCTATGCTGGCAATAAAAGTACCAAAATCATTGAATACACAGAAAGCATTCCCTAAGAGTGCAGTATGGTTCTCCATTTGACCTGTAGCTTGGTTTGTGAAAGATGGGGCTAGTTGCAGCGTTGTACGTCATGTGCCAGTCGTATTAATACTCCTCATGCAGAGATTTCCTTAGAAAATTGGAAATGTGGCCAAGAACTATCTAAAATGCCTGATATTATATTTATATGTTGAAGGGAAGCGAGGTATTACTGCCATTCAATACCATTCTTTTTATTATCTGTGTAATTGAAACAGTTATTTGCCGTTTATGTAAAGTCCTCTGTTGCACCAGTATTTTCCACTTTTATTTCATAATTTGAGTTCTCTTTCAGCTGCCAGAAATATTTCGACGAGTATGTAGCATTTCTCTCATCGGTGTGCATGTGTGGGTGTTCGTGTGTGTGTGTGTGTGTGTGTGTGTGTGTGTGTGCGTGCGTGTGTGCGTGTGCATGTGTGTGTGTGTTTGTGTGTGTGTATGTGTGTGTGTGTGTGTGTGTGTGTGTGTGTGTATGTAGGATCTGCCAACATGCGTGCGATTTAATCCCAGAACATAAAGTTATATAATTATATTATACAGAACTTTTCTCGCGATCAGTTCTCTATCATTTCAGCTGCAGCAGTTAAAAGAAAGGCAACAACATTCACCAAAACTTAAAGTCTATACATTAAGTGAAATAGGAAGCAATTCGTGTTGAACAAGTTATACAGTAAGTAGGGGTTTAATTCCGAACTGACTTTCAAAGTGAGATCTGATTTATGATCTGTAGTTCCACGCTTGCTTTCTTAATAAGTATTAGAAAATCATTCGTTTTCAATACTGAACACAAATAGACCTGATCAACGAACTATGCTTCTGTCACAAAATAACAACACAAATGCCATGAGAATTCATTAGGATCTGATTTAAGTGACGTTCATATTGGAGTTTGCTTTTCTTTCCTTTTTTTTTCTGTTTTCCTTTCCGGAAATATCTTCATAGACACATTGAACATTGAAGAAAAGGAAAAGAAGATGATTATACGTACAGGAACAAAAACAAAGCTCTATATCTAATTATGCATGAATACATAGAGAGATAATTCAAAGAAAACAATCAATAAAAGAGTTTTCCTTTCTAGAATTTGTACCGAAATTATTTGATCTGAAATCGATCGTCTGTTTGTAAAAATATTTTCACCAGTATGTAGTTCAATGAAGCATTGTCACATGAGTATACATTTAGAAATGAAATAAAAAAAAAGTCAATGCAGTGTTGGATCTAGTGAGGAATCTAAGAAGCTAGTCAATAATTAATTCAATATTTCAGCTGCATCATGTTGTATAGTTATAGTCGGGAACGAAGGAAAATATTAAAAAGTAAAACTGAAAAGTAAACAGCATCAAGGACGCCGTGACATACAAGAGAGCGACACAGTCAGTCTGAGGATCAGTAGGATTTTTTGACATTTATACCAGCCAATTAATTTGTGACAATCAAGAACCTCTTGATGATTGTCGATTTGTGGTTTTTAGGTGCTTAATTAAGATAGCTTCTTTGAAAATCCATATATATCACTGTGTTGATATAGTGATACGTAATGTTGGCTAAACAAATGCATCAAGGTTGCTCTATTCACCGAATCATAGTTCATTTGTTGTCGCTTTTATTATTGTGATCAATACTAACAACATCTATAATAATTCACTAATGATATTCTCAGGAATAACGACAACATTATTTGCACATTTTTATGCATAAACACTGGTGAGAAATATAATTAACCGAAATATGTACTGAACAGTATTATATAAAGTGCAATAAAATATGTTTATAACAGAAACCTTATAAGCTGCTACTCCATAAAAATGCACACACATACAAATGCGTATGTACGTATATGTACATATATGCAATATGTATGTATGTATGTATGTATGTTTGTAGGTATGTACAAACGTAGTTGTGGAAGGTTTGATTTCGTGTAAGTTATAATCACCAGCCAGCACAACAAATGTACTAGACATACAAACAAAAGAACGTTGGTGGGTGTCATGCATTTAGTTTAGTAGAGTGCTAAAAGATGGCGCGCTTGGAAAACTAACCAGCACTCGCTTATGCATGAAGCGACACAAATTCAAAGTTAAATCTAACTTTACCTGTGCCTCAGAAAATCTTATTTATGTAATAAAAAGCTCGGGCTGCCACGAGAACTACATAGGGTCCACAGGATTATCGCTCAGACGTAGATGCACTCTGCACCGCCAGCAGATTGCACACCCAGAATACCGAATGATAACTTGTAGTTATCATATTGAGAAATGCGCAAAACAAATGCTACCACAATTTATAATCTTTCCTTTTTATCAATGTGCCATTAAAACACCAACACAGATTAGATTAAATAAGGAAACCTTTTTCATTCAAAAATACAATCCCAAACTTAACCATTGCTAACAC
>NC_068986.1:112020731-112023820 GCF_001194135.2 Octopus bimaculoides
GGAAAAAAATATAGAACAAAACCATGGTAAATTAATCAAATTCTACCACCTCCTAGATTTCGATTATCTCCCCTATACTGGAAGAAATCCCTAATTACCTCCCCCTATCTAGAACTCTTCTTTCTCAGACTGGAGCGAACACGACACAATGAAGTACAGAAATTTGAAAAAACAACACGAAACCGGTTATTTCTCAAAATACAATGTTTATATACCAAAATGATTTTATAACATTTTTCTAACATTTTTCTTACATAATTTAAATATATACTTTAACCAAGTAACACAAGCCTTCTGTAGTTTTTTCACTCGTATTGTCTTTTATATATATATATATATATATAGATATATATACATACTCTTTCCTGTTCTAATTTTTTTTTTTTTTTTAAAGCTTAGGAAGTCAGTTCTCTGAAACTTATCTGCTCCCGAGTTAAGTGGCGCATAAAGTAACCAATATACTCCGATAGTTTCGTTCTGCAATGCTTCTTGGTACATCATCCCATCGTAGGTTTACAACTGAATGTTGCAGTCGATCACGTGGTATCCCTGCGTCGTTGCCCCTGAGGGTTCCACGTATGACTTAGTTAGCGGGTCTGTTTGTCGGCACACTTACGACGTATCCCAACCATCTCAGTTGGCACTTGCAGATGTTGATGGACACTGGGCGTTGGTCTACCATTCTGATCTCCTCGAGTGGATACATTTTTGAGGTTTCTCTATGGATTGTTGCTCTATTTGTTATTCTTGTATTTCGGGGTTGCTCTTTGTTGCATTTTTGTTCTGTAAATTCCTTCTTTGTTCTCATTTTGCTCCTTTTTTTCTACTTACTCCAATTCTGTTCGCAGACCTAAATATTGAATGCGAAATGTTATGATTTATGGTTACTTCAGCGCTGCTGTATACTTTGCTTTCGCTCACCATTTTATTGCTTTCATCTATGGTTTGCCCCTTTTTACCATTTGGTGAGAGTTTCCTCGTAACCCAAGCCAAGATCTTCATTCATATACTGAGGGTATTGATTCCAAGAATGAGTATTCAGTTATATTTTGTAGCAAAGAATCCAAGGACATTCTCTAAGCAACATTTTAATAAGAGTTGCCATTTTTGGTAAGTTTCTTCCCGTAGCTGCTGATTTCTTTCCGCAGTTGCTGCTATTGTCATTGCAGTAAGCGATGTTGAGAACAAAATCGAAAAGTAGCATTCACTATGGCAGTACAAATATCTGGAGTAATATGTTTTGCATCAAATGTAACAACTGCCTTCGATATCTACTACTCTTTCCTAAAGGACATGGCACAAGTACATGCAGGAGTTCTAAGAAGATGACCCAAATCAACTCCAGATACATAGGCTTTTGGTTCTGTTTGTGGTCTAATTTGGATAAATTTTACTATATATATTAATAGTTATCGCCAAGCTATAAGTTTGTCAAGAAAGTTCTTGCGGAATTTTAAATTTTGGTTTTCAATGATGTATTTTCAACTTAATTTTCGTTAAATTACTTTGACTTTATATATCGTTTTAAAACCCGTTTTCCGCCCTATCTAATCGTGTTACTCTTTTTATTTTTGAATAATTAGTTCATTTTTCCCGAATGTTGAATACAACATGGACAGAACGCAAATTCGCACAATTTTCTTATTCCAGTCCAAGCTAAGCCGAAAGCTGCTGAGACAGTGCACGATATGAACGATGCGTTTGGCCGAGGAACCACTAATGAACGTACAGCACAATGGTGGTTCAAGAAATTTCGTAGCGGTGACGAGAGTCTTGAAGATGATAAGCGAAGTGGTCGGCCATCGGATGTCGACAACGATCAACTAAGAGCCTTCTGAATTAGACGTAACATATACGACAATTTCCACCCACTTGAAAGAGATTTGAAAAACAAAAGTACTTGAGAAATGGGTGCCGCACGAATTGAACGAAAGCAAATAAAAAAAACCCCCAAAAAAACGACGTTTTGAAGTGTCGTCTTCCCTTATTTTACGCAACAAGAACGACCCGTTTCTTGACCGGATTGTGACTTGCAATGAAAAGTGGATTATTTACGACAACCGGCGATGCTCAGCTGCTCAGTGGTTGGACGCCGACGAAGCTCCAAGGCACTTCACGAAGCCAAAGTTGCGCTAAAACAAGGTCATGGTGACTGTTTGGTGGTCTGCCGCCGGTCTCATCCATCTCACCTTTTTAGATCAAGGCAAAACCATTAGGGCGGAGAAATACTGTCATCAAACGGATGAAATGCATAAGAAACTCCGACAACAGCAACCAGCATAGGTCAATACAAAAAGGACCATTTCTTCTCCACGAACATTTCTTCTCCGCCTAATTTTTAAAAACAACTTATATATATATACATATACATATATATAAATATATATATACATTTGTACATATACACACATAACACACACACACACGCACACGCACACACACACACACACACACACACATATATATATATACCTCGAACATCACCCATACATCCACTCCATTCCAAGACCGGTGTTTGTCATCTACTCTGAAAGTGTGACGAAGTCGACGTCAGTGGACTTTGAACTCACATTCACGACGTCGGTAGAATTTTTAATTCAGCATAAAGTCTGTTGAAACGACGGCAGACATTTTGCGCTGGATGATGTCGATTCTCTCAACTCAGCCTCTTATATTAAATGTATAAATAAATGCACAAATATGGTTGATTGAGAAACGCTATTGAGCAAAAAAGTCGGAAGACGTCTCCGTCGTTTTCAAACTAAAGACTTTATTCAACCTAATATTTACATGATATTATTCATAGTTTAATGTTTATGTTTCCAGAAAGCAGTTATTTCATATTTCCTCGAATGTTTAAAAAATTCTATCGATGACAAAAGGATGTACGCGCAAACACACAAAGACACACAAACACACACACGCAAATATAGGCATCAACAATATACACATACATATGCGTAAGTATATGTATATATATGTATATATGTATGTATATATATGTATATGTATATATGTATGTATATATACATACATACATACATACATATATATATATATATATATATATATATATATATATATATATA
>NC_068986.1:112024047-112029047 GCF_001194135.2 Octopus bimaculoides
TTATAGAGGATATACTTTCGTTATTTTTATCCACACTACAAATGTCTCATGTTCCTGACTCGAATTTCAATAGAAGGTTATATATAAATATACAAATATATGTGAGCGCGTATTTCAATAGGTATATAGACAGACCTACAGACGGATGGATGGATGGATGGATATATAGATAGGTAGATAGATAGATAGATAGATAGATAGATAAGTAGATAGAAAGATAAATAGGTAGACAGACAGCCAGACAGACAAACAGACAGATAGATAGATACATAGATAGATAGATAATAGATAGATAGATAGATAGATAGATAGATAGATAGATAGATAGATAGATATGTATGTATGCACGTTACACTTATATTTCTTTATTATGTATGAATATACTTAGATACTTTCTTATATTCATACATATATGTGTATGTTTACTTGTATATCTCTATGTGCGTATTTGTCTGTCTGTAGTTCTATATATATAAACCTGTGTTATGCGCCTACTTGTTTTTGTAATTTTGTTTTTGTACCTCTGTGTGTATGATAAATACATTTTGTATTTTGCAGATATAGTAATGTGTTTTTCTGCACGTATTATGTTACAGAGAATGTATTCGATTCCAACAATCTGATCAGAACGCAGATTCGTACGCGTAGACATCTTAGAGATGCAGAGGTGAAACAGGATATTCGTTAATAGGTATTCTGAGAATGCTTTCAAGTTGTCATTGTTGAGTAAATGGCACTGACGTACTTGCAAATGTAGCGTCGTAAATTATATGAAACTCACTCGATAACTTTCATATCCATCTACCCTACATGATTCAAATAACATCACGATAATTTTATTTCGTAACATCTCACCAAAATCCGGCTTGCGTCCATGATTAATTTTTATATTGGAAGCTGCTAATATTTATTAAATATACTTCATGTTTATTATCGTGTATGTATTTCAAAGCCTGATTAAATACTTGCTTCTCTCCGGGATACGTAATAAACTATCGCTATTCCGTGTTGAAGAACTAATCGGAAAATTGTGTAAGTGCTTAATAAAGCAGGTAGGGTGTCTCATTCGCTCTTTCAGATCTGCAACTATGTTAGGTTTGTTAGTATAAAACCGAGTCTACCTGCTGCGTCAAACAAGCCACTTACTAGTGTATTCACTACAGGTTAAATGTAACTACTAAAAGCTACACATTACGTTACATTTAAGTCGATTGGTCTTTCTGAAATTGCTTTTCACGGATGTGTATTCATATAATTAGACGACATAACAGCAAATGAGCAGTGAAGGAAATATTTAAATGGTTCAATGATGTCATTGTCTGGGAGAAAAATTCGATAGGTCAACCCAGCTACAGTATGGAAGGGAGCCATTGAATATGTAGGCCAGAAGTAAAAATTATTCCAGAGACATCCGCATTCTCAAAGTATGAGCAAAATATAAGACGTAATTTATATCGTCAGATAAATTCGCTCGTAATTTTATCCTATTTTAATCAACTATTTTCACAAATCAGTCTATAATATATTCTCGTTAATTATTCACGACTTCTTGCCAACTATTCACTCGCTTATTAGTGCCACGATATTAGAAATCACCAGGTGTTGACTCGAAGGATTCATGAAGCCGTTTTTTTTAACTCTACCTCTTTTGTTGATCGAAACGCCTCGTAGTCTGTTGGAGATCGACCCGAAAAGGTAATAATCTGAATGTTCTATAACAAGAAAATACGTTGGGTTTGGTAGGACTTGACAACCGAGGCCTTGAAAAGCATTTGAGGTTAAATTAATGACGTCGAGGCAGTGTTGTGTGAAAGATGTTGACTTTCCATTGTCATATCTCTGAAAAGAAGTCAAATTTATTCAAATTACAAAAACGATGAACAAAAGTTGTTGAGGAAGAATAGAGCTATTAAACGCCATAGAACAATACAGCAAACCTATTTTGTGTTAACTCAAATAGCATTGGAAAGAAACGAACGAATTTCGCAGAAAACCCAATAGAATCAAAACAAAGAAAATCTGTACAAACATTTTAACACACACGACTACAAATGCTTCCTTTTTTATGAGTATTATAACTTTACGTGCTGTCTTATCAAATAAAATATATTTAAAATTCTAAAACAATGGTAAATAATACAAGGTGGGACAGTATCGGCTCAATCCACTGCAGGTTGTGAGATGTGCCACCGTCCATACAAAGATCGGGGAGAACCGAAAGTAACATGTTATGTGAAATCAGAAATTAAACTATCGCCACCAAATATTTATACACATTCACTAATGCAGTATATAGATGTTTTATTTGGAGTCACAGAGGGGTAAATGGCAGAAATAACGCAAATCAAGTTTACAGCAACAAAACCTGTAATGATAATGAAAATAAAAAGAACAAAGTCAACAACAATGATAGTTCTTTCTAATTTTCGCACAAAACCAGATATTTTATGGGGATTGAGCAAGTTCTTAATACTTGAATTGAAACTTATTTTATCGATCGCGAAATCATGAAAGACTGACTATCTTGAACTCGGTAGAAACTGAACTCAGAAAAGGAAAACGGTCCCACGATATGCTAAGCATTCTCTGAGATGCGCTAAAGAAACCAGCAGCTCAGGGGCAGCAATTTTGTGGACAAGCTTAATCGAAACCATTGATCTCACTTTTAGACAAGTACATTATTTTCTCGATCCCAATTCTAGACTGATTCATCGATTCTATTGGGACCAAAATGGAAGTTGTCCTCGACATGCCTACATTTCAGAATTTGTAACAAGGCGATGTAATCGACTCTCCATACACCAAATCCACATTGCTCGACTTTTGCTTAAATCAGGAACCGTTATTATTTTTAATCAACTTTGACTTTGATACTTTTGAAGTCGATAAATTATGAAAAATCAAGTACTGGCATAATGTCTGGTGACTAATCATTCTCATAAAAACAGCGGTCTAGTGTCTAAATTCTAAACAATTATCATTATTATTATTATCATTATTATCATTAATATTCAATAGTCTTCTTTTCATCACGTGCTTTCGTTGCACTACCAAGCGCAGCTCTGTCTGCCTTGGATATGTGCTGTGGTTTGATGTGATGCTCTCATTTTTACTGTATTGAACGTGTTTTACATAGGATGTGTACAATGCCTATTAATGCCATTTTCGGTATGTTATATACTTGAAAGTCCTGGTGTTTTTGTTATGCATTCGTCTGAATGCTTGTTTTATAATCACACCTAATGCTCCTACTATAATAGGAATTGTTTCTGTTTTTTTAGACACTACAGATCTTGGCATTGTGAAAGTTTCTCCCTTTCCTTTACAGAAATATTGTCATTTGTTGGTATAGATACATATCATTGACAACCATATCAGGCTATTCGGCGTTAATTTCTCTATCTGTATGTACTGACATAGCGCACACTATGGTTACTTTCTCATTTTCAGTGACCTTTTAATCATTTTTTCTGTTGTTCCAGAGCGTTGGCATAGCTTCCAGTGTTATTATTATTATTATTATTATTATTATTATTATTATTATTATTATTATTATTGTTGTTGTTGTTGTTGTTGTCTCTACGTAGCGAAAGTGGGGTATTGTTTTTCAGTTGTGTTTGTTTGTTTGTATGTTTGTTTGTTTGTATGTTTGTCTGTTTGTTTGTCCGTGACCAAGACATGTCAAGAACCGATGGATGGTTCGGATAAAACTTTCAGAGATGCTTGGCCTCGTGACTGGCACGAACAAATTAGATTTTGGGATCGAACCGTTACCGGACAAGGATTCTGGATTATTTTTTTCTTTAGACGGTCGGGTTCATTTTTAGTATTATCGTTTGTAAGAGCAGTCGAGTTTATTTCAGATATTCTCATTTTAAAAATCATCTCTGGCTAATCGTTGAGAGGACGTTGGTGTTGCCTTGGCAGAGGTTTGCGCTCTCTGAGTTAGTCTATGTCAAATCGCTGTACTTGACTGGTGTTTCCTCCTATCTAGCGTATATGAAGGACTACTGGTATTAAGAACAGCAACAACAGCAATATTATAAAGGATAATTTAACAAAACAATGAAATTCTATGAGGTGTTTATCAAGTTAGACGTTGGATAGTCGAGATGTTTCGAGGAGGCTATTATATAAACCAGTTCCTGTAATTCATGCACAGAAGACGCATGCGAAGCAGGAGAATGCTGACAAGTGCTGAATTAAAAAAAAGATAACTGCACACGTAAAGATGGCCAGCAACTGCATCACAGAGCAGCATCATATGCTTTATATAAATCACAAATGTCTACAAGTTGAACAATGGAATGAATAGCAGAAATAAACAAGCCACGACAACACGCAGCAGCAGACCTTCAAACAGCGTTGATTATGGCCGGATAGATTCAAAAATCTATCTATTGAAGAAAGATATGGTCGCATTGCCAATTAAAGCGTGAAAGCTCAGCCGAGCTAATCAATGGAAACGTTACTGAACAACGTAGCCAATCTGTCTGTGTACATAAACTACATTTATTTAGATGCAATGTGTAGAAGCCAGGGATGTGCTAAGCACGTGTACATTGGCATGTATTCATGATTACTGGGCCGAACGGCACGAAAATGTAATACTGGCTCTTAGAGAATTGCCTTGTTTTCGTTGAACATCATTGTTTGTATAAATTGTTAGGCTTCAATCATGTAATAATAGGGTAGTTAAAGTGTGCATATGTGTTATATATGTATATATATATATGTCTATGCGTGTATGATTCTTTCTGTATGTGTGCGTCTATGCTACTTCTGTGTATGAGCATGTGTGTGTGTGTGTGTAAATGTGATAACTACAGCACAAAATAGAAGCATATATTACGCACATATACTCACTTCACCACACATACACACCACGGATACATACACAAATTCTGTCACACACTCACACACACCGAATACAGTTATAGAACCAAACAATGCGTAGGCACCCTCATATACGTACACAAGCAGAAACACACATGGACTAC
>NC_068986.1:112031187-112036530 GCF_001194135.2 Octopus bimaculoides
TATATATATAACTATTATTTCCACGCTCCCTCTATATATATACATACACATAACGCAGGTAGCCATGGTAATATCTCAACTATTTCAATTATTACCAGTCAATATATAGTTAGTACTGTTGTTAGAGAGGCAAGGGACATATTGCCATGGAGTTATTGTATGACGAATCTAGAAGCTGGAAAATATTTTGGTATTATTTATTCGCCATTACACATGTTTAATTTGCTATTAGGAATAACAAAGACTTAAATGTTAAATAAACACGTAAGGAACATCGTATTAGAAATGTTACAGATGCAGAAATAAATATTATTTAATCATAATTAAGACTATTATTTTATTCTGTGTATGAAGAATTTCTATTAGGAGAATCCTTACAAGTCTATCTAATATCTAAACGCAAACACTCACACACACACACACACACACACACACACACACATATACATATATGTTTATTTTGAATCCATTAAAATTGCGTGTATATGTATTGATGGGTTCTTATAATGAGCTAATTGAATGTAATACCATTAGCTAATGCTATCTTGTAGACTAAAGTATGGCTGTGTGGAGGCACAGTCGGGGCAGTGTGGTGAGAAACTTGCATCCCAAGCTTCCTTAGCACTTACAATTCTGTTGGAGAGGATGTGATAAAAATTTCACCGAGTATGGAACATTGGAGACTCTAGCGATAGAAGAGCTTTTCTACTCTAGGCACAAACCCCGAAATTTTGGGGGAAGGGGCCAGTACGCAACTGGTACATAATTTATCAAATACAAAAGAAGGAAAAGCAAAATCGACCTCGGTGGAATTTCACCTCACAACGTAAAGACAGGTGAAGTACAACAAAGCAGTTCACACGGCGGGCTTTCGCTCGTGCCAGCTCGCCGCCTCTAGCGATAGAATAGAAGCCATGTTAACAATGACGACACTGTACAGTTAATGTTTTAACAGCTGTAGAATATAACTGGTATTAGTACAGAAGTGTTTTGTACTATTATTGTGCTATTACTGATAGAAAATAATATAAATATTATACGAGTATTTCGTTTGTTTTAAATTTATTTTTAATGGGTTTTCTCTTGAAATTTATATTCATATTATTGATTAATGGTATTTATTTTATAGAGAAAAAAATAAAAATACGTTCCCTCCGTCTGTTACGACAACGAGGGATCCAGTTCATCCGATCGACAGAAGAGCCTGCTCGTGAAATTAACGTGCAATTCGCCGAACACTCCGCAGATATGCGTACCGTACTTTACAGGAATTTTCAGTGTGACACGACTGGCGTTTTGAATTACAGGTACAAATAATTTTCACCAGGTGTGTGGACTGGAAAACCTGAAACAATGTGCTTAGCTCAAGGAGACAACGCACCACCAGGAATCGAATACACGTCCTTATGATAGTGAGCCGAGTGCGCTGCACCACTAAACCACGTGACATCAATCTTTATAACGTTTATTTTGCAGCTAAAATTTGAAGATAAAAGATATTAGAAGAAAAAAACTTTGATATATTCAATTATGTAAGTGACATATTGCGGCTTCCATGAAAAGAATGTTTATATGTGGTTTGTTAAACACAATTCCTGTTCTATAATTCACATAATATGTTTTCACAATCAAGATTTAGCGAAGATATTAAATCATACCTTCCTATGTTCGCTTCTTCGAAATGAATCCTAATCTTTCAATAGTAATTTTACATTGGAAAATATGACTTGAGCAGGCAAATGTAACTCGACGCTACTGTTTGCTTTATAAAATATGTGAAGGGCACTTAACAGAATGTTTTCCGAGATAACAGGCTAGTTAGAAAAAAGGTTTGACATGGGAATAATATATAGCAACAACGATATTTCCGTGGATATTATCAGGGGAGAGAGCTACCATATCCAAATGTGGAGTAAATTTGATAGAGTTTTCGACTTCCAAATATGATTATGGAATGTCTAACTTATTTTTATGAATAGAAAGTGCGTATAAACGTTTTAAATATCAACATGAAAATATTGTTAAAATGCCTATAAAATGGTCGTATTTGTTTTATAGACTCAAGTCAACAAATAGCTTGGTGATATCTGTGTAAGTTCATGGTTTCCATTGTCACATAACGGAGCGCGTTGTAACCTTCAGCAAGGCATTACATTTCACTTCGTTTCCGTATATAATCCATTCCACCTAATTAAAATATCAAACCAGTAAGATCAGAGAAAGTCGTGCAGGAGACTGGTATCTCTTCTCGGAAGATTCTGTTATTCTCTTTCGATCATACGGCTCGAAATTGGAATAAGATCCTGCGTGGTGAGTCAATAACATTAAGTTTATTAAGTTGCCCAGAATGTTCCGGACGATTCGATAATTTTGATATTACACGGTCTAAAAATGGCATGACTCGTATGTTGGCATCACATTCAGCACGATGTACCGCTGCTTATGTCTCACACCAACAATCACATTTATCAGCAGTTTTCTAGTTCAAAAAAGGAGAACAAAAAGTTGCTCCTGTGATATGTAACGATTGCGTTCTCTCAAAAGTGAAAGCGCTGATGAAACATGAAGGACCACGTGTGATGTGTATCCTGAAGTGGCAGTAAATGAATCAAGAACTCGGAGAGAATTAGCAAATTTCAAACGCTGAGGATTTTAGCTTAGAAAATCCTCGTTGCTCCGGAAGACTTTCAGACTCATACGATGATCTTTTAAAAGTAAGTATTGAATCACACGCCCAGAATCGCAAATACGAAGATTCCAGAAATGCTGGAAGTTCTAACGAATTCTGTTTATGCACACAGTGAAATTTGAGTTGATTTCCCCCTATGATGTATGGAACCACCCCAGTCTATCAGAGTAAAACTGCTTACACCGGTATTCCACCTACGATATAATCATCAAAAGCATGAAACTAAAATTCGTGTGAATCGATTGGTGACTGAAGATGAGATGTTATTTTTTTCCAATCATGATAGGGTGTAGAGACGGCCCCATGGTATTTCTGAGAATCCATAACGTCAGCTTCTAAAAGGGCGTGTTATAATACATGTCTGGTGAGATTTCAATAACAATGATATTTTCATGAGCTTCTCCCACACAACCAAAATTTCGATTCTGATATGTACTTCCGCCAGCAGAAGGAATTGAATCCAAAGATTCACCAGATCAGTGCGCAAGTAGCCAACGGAGGAAGAGTTTGTATTCCAACAACACAACCCAACACCTCATACAGCTTTGCTTAGCCACACAAAGTTTGTTGTGTTTGGATGGAGTCTCACATGGCATCTAACATACTCACCCAACATGGCACTATCTGACTTGCTTTGCCCCCCGCGAAATTCTTTGAAGAGAAAATGTTAAATGATTTAGAAAGAGTCAATGGCTACCTGGAAAGCGACCAAAGCAACTCAATCCAACGAGAATTGAATTTTGGAGTCGCTTAAAAGATGGAAGTCATTAACAAAAATAGAGTGTGGTTTGATAAATAAAAGAATATTTCACTACAAATGAATTTGTTTTATTTTCATCCTTCAAAGCCTGTGAGAACATTTCGCGTGACCTAATGACTTGAAGAAAATTTAAAGGATGACACCTAAAATGAACATTCAAACGCTTAACTAGCATAATTATATAGCCTTCATAAGAGGATCCATTAATGTTTTACAAAATACTTTCTAACATTTTAAGACTGCAGGTGGAATTTCAATGCGATTTACAAGCATATATGCTATTTTGTAGCCAAATAAAATATTTGTTTTAAAATATTGGATTCAAATTTTGGCACAAGGCCGTCAATTTCAGGGTAGGAGATAAAGTAGATTACATCGATTCCAGTGTTCAACTGGTACTTCCTTTATCGACCTCGAAAGGACGAAAGGGAAAGTCGACTCTGGGCACTTTTGAACTTCCAATGTAAAGTTCAACGAAATACCGCTACGCATTTTTCCTGCACGCTAGCTCTTCCGCCAGATCGTCGCCTCATGTTTAGTATCAAATATGATTTCACATTTTGGCACAACGCCAGAAATTCTGAGGGAGTAGTGGATCAATTACACCAACCCAAGTACTCAACTGGTACGTATTGTATCGATTCCGAGGCACGAATGGCAAAGTTAAACTCAGAAGGTAAAGATGGCTGAAATGCTGAAGAGCTTGTTGTCCGGCGTCCTAAAGAATCTGTTAGCTCGTCACCTTTCTTTCCTATTTAATACTGCAATGCGATTGTAATCAATTGGCAGGCACATTAAATTATTAAACAGATTACTGTTGATGTTTAGGTTCAAATCTCTCCAACTTCACATTTTTTCTTTTATTTTCACTCTTGCAGTGTCAATAAAATGCCAAATCACTCAACCATTAAATGCAACAAAACAACATGAACTCATTCCTATTGTCGAAATATTTGTTATATATTGAGAAACCATTCAATAATGAAACTAAAATCCATGACGAAGTCTAATCTATTCCAACAAACTTAAACCTACTTTGCTTCAGTTCCATAATTTATGGGGAATTTAGAACAAATAATTTAAAAGAAATTTCGCAAATTTATTTCAGAAAGTAAAATTTATTTCTCCCCCATCATCACAATTTATCTCTGAATATTCCATAGCAATAAATACCTTAATATATTTATCAAATTACATTTATTTTATTTTATTGCCTATAAAATGAGGAGAAAAATAAAACAAATATACACAGCTGAAATTCTTAATTTTGTTTCGTTGAATGTATTTCGCTATTTTGACAATTATTAGCCGCCATTTTGAAAACGGAACAATCAAATTGCAAATTGAATATTCATTTATGATATTCTAAATATTGCATACTTCTAAACGATAATTATATTTGGATAACAAATACAAAACTTAAAATACACCATTTCTATTGGAATATAAATTATATAAATTAGATGAAAGGGAATCAAATTAGATTTTCGATACACACACATTAGCAAAAATACAGAGGAGACAATATAATATGCGTGCATATGCGTATTTGTGTGTTTATATGAATGTGCATGTATGTATGTCTGTGCGGTAAAACTGTAATCAAATGAACAAAAAAAAAAATTAATGTACTGGAATGTATATATAAATATTGTTCTTTCTGTAGCTACCGGAAATGATATTAAAAACGAAACGGAAAAAACGGAAATGCTCATTATATGATATTTTTGTGTTGGTGATAGAAATCTATGAATAGACGAAAGTAACATGGTTTAGATTCTGCAGTATATATTAATAATAGTAATAAATGGTATTATAACTTACTTTTAATGAAATAATAAAGGGAAAAGAAAGAATATTTATATGCATATATATATATATATATATATATATA
>NC_068986.1:112037051-112038770 GCF_001194135.2 Octopus bimaculoides
TATATATATATATATATATATACATATATGTACATATATGTATATATATATATATATACGTAGATATATACAAACACAAACGCACACACATGCATTACATGAAAGTTATAATTTTATAAAAATGCATCATAAATAAGTACATGCGGGTGCGTGTGCGTGTGTATGTGCGTCTCTCCTTGAGTGAAAAGTGTGTGAGTGTGTGTTAAAATTTTATCAGGGAAACAGAGAAGCGTTAATTAAAGAAAGGCTCATTAACGATACTATTGTGGGCTGGAACCTGCTGGAAATATTAAATAGGTTTTTAGAGTAATTTCTTGAAGTCAATAAGCGTTTGTAATGACACACAGAGAATATATGATGCTGCTGCTGATGATGATGACGATGACAACGTCGACAGCAACCACTACGTCGACGACGACGACGACGACGACGATGATCATGATGGTGATTTTGAAAATAATGTTAAGAGTAATCATACTGACAACAACAATAATATTGATAAAGGTATTTATGAATGGTGATACAGAATGAGAACGGATTGAACGAGAACGAGAAAAGAAAGAAGAGTGAGAATGAGAAGGAAGAAGAAGAAGATGTGCAAGCCACACTGCTTTTGTAATAGTACAGTTTGTACATCATTTAATCCTGAATAGTCTTACCTCGAATCAGAGCTGGCGACCTTGGAAGCGGAGCTACTTGGCATCGTCTCTGCACACCATTTCCCTCTTCCAACACTTTTCATCGTAATGTCACTTACAGCGTAACGAAATGTGTTTTCGTAAAGATGCAGACATGCCTTTCTTCTTCTCAGATGAAACAGAGAATATACAATAGACGCCGACACAAATGATGGGCATTTAGGCAACAGTGACACACAAAACAATAGAGTGGCTCCCTCATATATACTATAGCTTCAACAAGCAGGCCAAACACTCCACTTGCACTTTACATATAGGTGACAGAACGCAATCTTAGCTAAACTGAATGCCCTTATTACCACCAGGGATCATTAACTGAACTTTTCCTCCAAAACCAAGTGGTGCCTGAGTAACTCAACTAAATAAGAAATTGGACTGATGAGTAAAGGGATTTTTCAGAAAAGTGAACATAATGAAGGCATTCTGCCTCTCCATGAATGCAACGCTGACGCCAAGATACGAAACAGAGGTGGTGCTGTTCAACAGCGATATGAACATCAACCATAGCTGCAACGAAAGAATACATACAGAAAAATATATGGGAGCAACAGAGTGGATTTGGTGGACGGAAACTGGAAGAAGCCTGTCATAATCAGCACGTGACCTGGGAATCCACATAAGATATATCTGTGCCTTGTACATATATGCCTATATACGTAGATTGTCTGTGCGTATGCAACTGTGTATTTCGATGTATATGTATATATATATAGATATACATATGTTGTGGATAGCCTTGTATACGTATATGCTATTGTAATTTTATTTTATTTTGAATGCGGCGTATACTTTATTTTATTGATTTGATTTTAATGTGTTAATTCGAATATAATTAATTATTTACAATATGTATTTTGAGCCCATTTTTCTATTTAAGGTTTTCTTCGATATATTTTTTTAAATAGGATGAATCTATATTAAATTTATTTGGTCTGTGCATTACGCATCCATGACCGTTATTTGAAACGACCAATCAAACGAATCCATTACTTTCGATTGCATTGTTATTCCTTCCCCATTT
>NC_068986.1:112040371-112040949 GCF_001194135.2 Octopus bimaculoides
AACAAAATACTCTGATAATAACTACAGAAATCGACAGTCTGATGGCAAACGGGCTAAGACAGTCTCCCAACGTACGTTCACCCATTTGGACTCTGTAGTTATTATCAGTGTATTTTGATGATTTAAATAAGAGTTTTTGACTGTTATTTCCAGCAGGTAGACATACTCAGTATGTCCTTTGATTAATTTTAATCCTTCACCTATTTAATGCTGTTTTGGGTTCTACTGTTGCTTATATTATTTATTCTGTTATTATTATTCTTAAATTGTTACACTGGATAATAATAAAGTCAATGATGTCTTCGCAAATTACTTTTTCGTGAATTATTATATTGCCGTGTATTATTTCCTCCGTATTGATACATAGATGTATGTACGTAAGCAGGGGACCAGGTGTTGTGTACCGAAAGAAAATTTGATATTTTCCTATGTTTACACTTGATTCATTATTTACTCCATGTTACAGAATTATCTTCGATGCGTATATACATATATTTTATATATGCTACACACAAGTAGATATATACACATGCATACATACATACATATATATATATATATATATATATATATATATA
>NC_068986.1:112041171-112043387 GCF_001194135.2 Octopus bimaculoides
GATAATCAAATTAGCCCTTTCAAATTACCGATCGCAGGGAGTATTTAAACTGTCACTCCATCTTCGGTGCAATTTTAGAAACTGAAATATTTATCTCTTTTAATCATAAAAAAATATTCTGTTAAAACATGTATCAACGCGCTGCTCTGAATAGCAATGTCTCGCTACTGCGGGAAGTGAAACCTGTAACAATGCGTCGAATTTGTGATTACTTCATGTGACTTATTCTTGTAACGTATTCATACGCCGAGTAAAATAAACTTTCCTCTTTCGAATTTACGCAAGTGTCCATATGAATGTATTCTAGATATATAAACGACTTTGAATGGCTTCGAAACTGAAACCTGTAATCTTTCTATCAAACATTTGTGCTTTCGTAAAATATACAAGCTTTTGGACGATTTCTATCTTACGCTGGTTCTAAAGTCTCTCACTTAAGAGGCTTCAATATATTTCATATGAATCAATGTTTTCCAACATAAAATCTATTCAAAGAAACACATCTCACTTTATTACTAATAAGGTTCTTATGAAAATCTAGGAAACATTATATATTTACATTAGCCATCGTCTTTTGTATTTTTTTTGTGAATTATCCCTATATATATGTATATATATATGTGTGTGTGTTGGGGAATCCCATAAATATTATGTTTTTTTTTATACATTTAGCTTTTCAAAATAAATATAAACATAGTTATTTTTTAATCTAAAATACACCGTCCTTCATTTTCTAGAATGCTCTTCCATCTATCTGGTAGACCTGCAAGGCCCTTCTTCCAGAATTCACTTGTCCCTGACGAAAAATACTCTTCCAGTACTCTTCTGACCTTGTCTACATAATTCATATTTTTTCCTCCAAATGATATTGAAGACTGCGGAATAAAAGATAATCAGATGGGGTAATGTCCGGTGAATGTGATGGGTGGTGCATCATTTCCTATCCAAACTTCTCCAACCTTTGAAATGTCATCCTCAATGTATGTGGCTGAGCATTATCTCGATGGAAGAACACCTTTCCTCTTGAAACCAAAGATGGTCGTTTTTTCTTCTAGCGCTGACTTGAATGATTGCTTGAATGACTATATCTAAGCTTCTCTGCTAGTTCCTCAACAGTTACGATGGGATTTCGTGCCACCAATTTTAGCAGGGCGTTCTCGTCCAGCTCTACAGCTCTTCTATGCCAAGGCTCCCCTTCTGGACTGTATTAATCGGCTCGGAATTTCTGGAATGACTGTTGAAATTGGCTTACATCTATTGTCCGATCCGCATATACTGCATTAATGTTCCTCGCACTTTCTGTTGCGCTGTTGCCGTTATTGAACTACTAAAGCAAAATTTGCCGAATATGGTCCTTTGTCACTTCAATCATAGCTTTAAGAAAATAACTGTTAAAATTAATCTGCATTCTTCCAAACTTGCACTAAGAATAAATACAAGGTACAATTACTTCCTGCTCTTATAAGTTGATGTAGGCAGTTTATAACATCCCTTTCCGATTTTAGTTCATGCAATTGAAAAAACCGCATTATTTACGGGATGATGCAATATATGTACATATATATATATATATATATATATTAATATCTAGTAACAGGGTGACTCAGGTCCGGGTGTTTCCTGCGTTGGCACTTATCAAACTAGTCCAAGCTGGCGATGAATTTTACCCTGATTCAGGTACGTGATGTTGATAAGCCACTAAAGTGGGGATACTTGGATATCCATTAATCCTGAATACGATTAGGGCGGGTTGTCTCGCCAATGTATGACTTTCAGATGCTTTCACAAGTGCTTCGATATGTCATGTCCCTGACGCTAAATAGCAGTGTACCGGCGAACGAGCAAAGCGCATGGAATGATTCTATGCGGTCGAGAATATATATATATATATATATGAGTATATATGTGCGTGTGTGTGCGTGTGTGTGTTTGTGTGTATGAGCGCAAACGTCTGTGTGTATGTGTGTGCGTATTTTACAGAAATAATGCTGTTCATGTCGGCAGCAAAATCCATTTCATGTTACAAGTCTGTCTGCGAACCCAAATGCATTTGAGTCAACTGCGAAAATGTATCCAAGAAGGTCTTCACCACTATGTGGAAATCTCTAAGTAGGGTGTCACCAAATGTCCTCGTTAGTAATGGATCAATTTCCAGGTAAGGACGGGCGTAGTACATATACACATACAGCTCATGTCTATATACACAAGCAATCCAT
>NC_068986.1:112043704-112044048 GCF_001194135.2 Octopus bimaculoides
TGTGTGTGTGTGTGTGTGTGTGTGTGTGTGTGTGTGTTTGTGTGCATTAACTGATGTGAAAATATAGACAGATAGATTGGTACATAGATAGATAGGTAGATACACATAAAGGTATATAATGTGCATTTATATAAGTATGTAAGGAGAAACGCCCATCGCATGATTCTACATCAACACATTCATGTTAATGGGTGTAAACTTTCACATTTATATGTTTAATTGTCACTCTCTCTCTCTCTCGACCCGCTCTCTCCCATTCTAATTTTATCTACATATATTTGTGTTTGTGGTTGTGTGTATGTGTTTGTTTGCGTGTGTGTGTGTGTGTGTGTGTGTGTGTGTGT
>NC_068986.1:112046182-112046801 GCF_001194135.2 Octopus bimaculoides
TATACGTACATATAAATGCATGTATGTATATATATATGTATGCATATATATACATATGTGTCTATATATGTATCTATATATATATATATATATATGTGTGTGTGTGTGTATGTGTGTATCGTGTGCGTGTGTGTGTACACATTCATTTATATATCTACATATATGTGCATACATACATGAGCATAAATAATGGATGTTACTTCAATACTCTAGTGATGCGGATCTTCTGTGTTTGCCTGCAAAACCTTAACATATTGATAGTATATTGGAAAATGCTGTAGTTAATATAGCATCTTCCAGATGTAACGTGTTTATTATAACTGGTATTATTTACATTTGAAAGCTATTTTCCGTTATAGAATATTATTTGCCATACCCGGTGGCATATTGTTTCCTTGACAAGTAACCCATCAATGATAGCGTTTATGAAATGAAAAATGAATAAAAGGGAGGAAAATATAGATAGAAATATATATGGAGATATTACATTCTGGGGAGGTAATTGAAGGATTTTTATTATTGTTATTGCTTTTTTTTTCATCCCATATTGCTGTCTCATATTATTTGTTTTATAATGTTTTGGTCTTGCTCTAGGTCTTCACCATGATTCATATATATA
>NC_068986.1:112047682-112054174 GCF_001194135.2 Octopus bimaculoides
ATATATATATATATATATAAAAATATATATAGAAAAATATCTGAGTGTATGTTTCTGTGTACACTCACTTTCTCTTATCATTTCCTTCTCTCTCTTCTCTCTATTAATCTCTTTCTCTCGTGTATCACTACCTTTTGTTGCCTTCCTCCAAGTCTCTGCCTCCCTCATGTTCATTGTACCTTATATAATTTTTAACTGTTTGTATCTCACACTATCTCTTTCATAACAAGTTCAGATGAGATTTTTATTGATATTAAAAAAAAAAAGTACGACATAAAACAGCAAGAGATAGCATCATCTGTGCCAATGTATAATATTTTAGGACACTTATCGAAAGGAGTTCGTGTGAATACAATAAATATGACGCTGTATAAAAACAAAAAAGAAATCCTGTAACAAAAAACAATGAATAAAATCAGATACTGTTTAAAGATAATCGTAGGAGAGTCGCCCATCATATACATATTTATAGACATATATTCATGAACACATATACATAGAAATATGCACATGTATATACTTGCATATACTTATAAATGTACCCTTACCATAAATATAACATTATATTCGCAAGTGTGTGTGTGTGTGTGTGTGTGTGTGTGTGTGTGTGTGTATTTGCAAATGCTAATAACCCCCACGAAATACACGCGACATATATTGAGAGTACTAGACGTGCGCAAATGCATATACGCATGTGTTTGCAAACATAAATGCAGTTACATATGGAAACTAATCTGCACATGGCTATAGATATGTACGTATACACCCATACATACATACGTATATGCATATATGTATATATTTTTATGCGTATACTCGCATATGAATGTACGATTGTATGTATGTATTTATGTGTGTGCGTGTGAATATATATATATATTCAACCATGTTTTGGTACAAAATTTGTATATGAGTGCCTACATGTACACATGTGATTGTATATAAAACGTTCCATCCAGGAAAAATTACCCCCGACCCAAAAGGAAAGCAAAAACCTGATCGGTACATAAACCATCCATAAATTCCACTTTATAAAGCCCTATCTTTACAGGTATTTTCACTATCGTGCTTTAATATAACTGCATGCCCCTTACATATTGATAATATGGATAATAATGTTTCCCAATTTCCATTTTTTTCATCCTGTTTCGCTTCTTTTCCTTTCCCTTCAACCGTTTACTGTGTCCCTTTTAAACAACATAGTGAGTCGGTTGTTGTATTTCTTTTGAATGTTTTCCTTTCGTGAATTTATACGGAATCCTAAATATGATCGATATGCAATCGTGCATACTGAATACGTTGGATAAAATGGTATTAAAAATATTCTGTTCCTTACAATAAACAGTCTTCTGCAGTGTTGTTGCACATATATTTCAAAACATATATATATATATATATATATATATTATACATCCAACTGTATTGCTGGCATGGATTAGAACGTGTTCCCATAATTTACTACAAAAATAACTGGTCTTATAATTTTGCATTTATTAACAAAATTCGATAAGCTTAAAGAACTGTAAAAGCTTCGTGTGAGATACATTGCGTTGGTTTTCTTTCCTGAACTTTATTTTCGTGGTTCAAATCCTGTCTCACGTAAGTTTACCTTTCATCCCACTGTAGTCGAGAAAATTTAGCAACACCTCAGTCTCAATAATCTACAACTCGTAAATCACACGCACACAAACACACATGTATACATATAGATATTCTACATAAAATATAAATTTACTTCTGCGATTGGTCTCTTTATCTCATTCTTTTATATGTATACACATGCTAATACACGACCCATGTTATATTCCCCATTCATGTTACAACCACATCTGGGGAAAAACTAGTCGGTATACAGCACTTACTCGGTAGCACCTGTATCTGTATATATATATATGGGGAGCAAGCAAGATAGATGACCATATACATTTGTAGCATATTATATTCGCAAAAAAAAAACGAATAAAATTGATGGATGCATTAGATTCGAATTTTGTCTCATGGCCAGCAAGTTCTGGGGGTGGGGTGGGGTAAGTCGATTACACCGAGCCTAGTATTCCACTGGTACTTATTTTATCTATCCATCCCAAAATATTATAATGCTAAGTCGATCTCCGCGAACTTTTACTTGGGAGCACAAAGACGGGCAAAATGTTGCTATGCTTTTGTCCGGCTCAATGGCGATTCTACCGCCTCGCCGCCTACTGTGTGCTTATATCAGAATCAGTTACTTAATATATTCCAATAAATGTTTAGGAGAGGTTGCCTCAGAATATGACAACTGAACTAATTAGCCTTAAAAGGCTTGAAAATTCCAAATATTCGCACTCAAATCACAATATAATATCTACGAAAATAAGGAAGCTTGGAATCATAAAGGTTTAATGACATGGTTGGAACACATATTACTTGGCTACTGTTGGATATGTTCGTTTTATAATTATACTGGTTATAATATAACCATACTTTTGTCTGGTCATTGCAGTAAACACCGATTGTCAATAACCTCAGGTTGTTACCTCCACAGTCGAAAAATAAGGTAAGGAAAGAAAGGGGGATTTACCTGCATTGTCATTTTGAAGGAGATTGGTTTCCAACAAGTTTACAGTTACTTTCATTCTACTGAATTGCCCCTTCCAGATGTGTGTTCTACCGTAGCATTATCCGGTCAATATAAGCTATGGTGAAATTTGAGATATAGAAACTGTACGGAAGTCATTCACATCTCCACCCAATACATATATTTTACAACAGATACATAGATAGATAGGCAAACTGACAGACAGACGGGAAAAGAAGTTCGAATGCAGGGGATATAGTGTAAGCCTGTGTTGGGTTACATGCATGAACTTTTCTTTGCGTATTCTGGTATAAAATCTTGCGTGATATTAAATTCGAAGACTGAAGCAACATATATAGTCTACACTGTTTACATTTGACCTAGCGATTCTGCAAATACGACGGACAAGACTAAGTAGTCATATTGGGAGGTCATTTGTTGAAATCCAAGAAGGCGTTACTCTGTCATGGTCGTAATCTAATGACTGAAGCCGGTAAAAGTGTAAGTAAAGATTTAATCGACTTTATACCTCTCCAAAATATTATGTTTTTTCGCAACGCAAAATAATAGTTGATATATATATTTCTTATTGATTTATGCGATATATATTCTATTGTATAGGCATTATCAAATGATCTTATGAAAATACATACGAGGGCAGGATCGGAAGACTTTCGGAATAAATTTCCCACAACCAGTCCTACTCTTACTTTGATCTCTGCTGTCGATAAAATAACAGAATTTGTTATATATGCATACATAAATATACATGTAGGTTATAATACGTACATATAAATATATACATACATATATATATATACATATACATACATACATACATACACACATATATATATATATATATATATATGTGTGTGTGTGTGTGTGTGTGTGTGTGTGTGTGCGTGCGTGTGTGTTTGTGTGTGTGTGTGTGTATGGTGAGCAAGCAAGATAGATGTCCATATAGATTCGTAGGGTATTATATTGACAAAAACCAGAATAAAATTGATAGATGTATTGATTGTTAGATATATATATATATATATATATATATATATATATATATATAAATACATAACTGCATGTCGAGATGACTCAATATCCCAATAGAGTTGAGGGGAGGAATATTAAGTGTTGTCTGTTAAACATTTAATATTTAATCCTTTCTTGTGGTAACGTTGTTCACCCTGTTCGTTGTTATGCTTCAACTGATATGGAAATAAGTTATGTAAATAACCAACGAATTTACGTAGATCACATATTCAAAATTCTCAATAGTAAATTCTGTTATCTTAATGTGGCAAATCGATCATTTTTCAAAAGGATAGCAATACGGGTAACTATAAATATAATACCCTACACTGCTCCTAAAATGTCATATTCTCTTACGTAAGTGATGAGCTTCTCCACGTGATGAAATGACTTGTTTTATAACCTACTAGCAAAGCTTAGTCTCATAACAGTGGAGAATAGAATAGCTATGACGTATTTAAAGATTGTCATATTTGGCAATGCTTTCACTCACACGTGTTGCACGAATTTGATGTATGTGACTGGACAGATTCTATAAACACTGCATTTTATTTTATTCTTTTATTTGTTTCAGTCATTTCAATGCTGCCCTACTGGAGTAACGCCTTTAGTCGAACAGATCGACCGCTGGACTTATTCTTTGTAAGCCTATTACTTATTTTATCAGTCTATTTTTGCCGAAGCGCCAAGTTACAGGGACGTAAACACATCAACATCGATTGTCAAGCGATGGTGGGTGGGGGCAAACACAGACGCACAAGCACACACACACACAAAGACACACACACACACACATATGTATACGACGGGCTTCTTTCAGTTTCCGTCTACGAAATCCACTCATAAAGCCAGACGTGATCTTCTGGAAATAGGGACAAAATTCTCTGAAACCATAGCATATAATCCTAAAAAAATAGATTCCGAAAACTAAGCTGTACTGTCTGAAGACATGACTGTGTGACTACCGCTGGAACACAATTCTTCATTGGTCTTTTCAGTGTAGGTTGACTGTGGACAACTCAACAACACAGCAACCAGACATTTCACTGAAAAAGAACTGGTATCTTTTAATACAGTAGAATGACGCAGTAGTTTGTGTATATCAATGGAATTATTTACACTGCGATTTCCAACAATCTATCGCATAATTTTTTTGTTCCGTGTTCTTTTTTTTTTTTTGTATAAGCCGACGTTAGCGTGTAGAAAAATAATTTTGCATGTAAGCAGTTTTTCATGCGTAATCTATAAACTGACAAACGAATAAATGTATGCGTTTGTGGGTTTGTGTATGGAGACACATTGTTGGTGTGTGTGCGTGTTGTCTGTTTAGGTATAGTTTTCATGAGATTTCTTTAATCTTTAGGAATATTTTTGTTGTATAATTTCAATAGAGAATAAAGCAAAAAGAATATATAATACATAGAGCCAAAAATGATTCCGTAGTACGAGGCAGAAAACTTAAACATCGTTTATCAGAATATCATTATTCATTGAGAAACATATTCGTTTCGTTTTGACAGGATCACTATCATTTCGTGTTTCGTTTGTTGAACAATTCACATTTCTGAAATATTCAGTAGAAAGAATATATGGACTTACAGACATTTCTTTTTTCTCAGTTAAGGAAAATCTGAAAAAGAAAAGACAGACAACCATATGCATTGCTTCACTCCAGACACACACAGATACACACAAATACATGGTCTTCTTCGGGAACTTAAACACGCATATATGTGTGCCCACATTATTTATATAAATTCCTTCATATGCATGCACACACACACACACACACACACACACACACACACACACATATATATATATATATATATATATATATATATATATATATATATAAGTGTCTGTCTGAGTGTATATAAAGAAACATATATGTATGTGTATATATACAACGCACATACATTTATAAATAAAATTAAAAAAATATATATTTGACCTGATGCTTGTATTACAAGCAGAGGCTATTAACGTCAGAAAAAAAGATATGGCTTCTGCCTTCACAATTGTCCTTTTAAAATAACCTTTCACTCATAAATATATAATTCTGTATATCTAAATATACGATGGAC
The DNA here is from genome assembly GCF_001194135.2 of Octopus bimaculoides. Lineage (NCBI taxonomy): Eukaryota > Metazoa > Mollusca > Cephalopoda > Octopoda > Octopodidae > Octopus > Octopus bimaculoides. The sequence goes on from NC_068986.1 coordinate 112,053,359, forward strand.
AGTCATTTTCAAGTCACATTGGCGTCAGATGATTTAAATCTTCAATGCTTTTACTCATTTTCATCCATCATTGTTCATATACACTTTCTCATTTATCTAATTACATTCACTTTGCTTCTGTTGTTTTTTCGTTTTTTTTCTTTTCTCTTTATGATTTAAAAGAATGAGGGAATCATAGAATATTAATAATAATAACAAGGATTCAGTAGATTATTGTATTGTTTTCAGAGATTATGCCAGAGAATGGAACGCAAAAAACCATAATCTGACAAAAGCTTCGTGCTAAATGCCAATATTCGAATGGGAAAATATTTTAATTTACTTCCATTGCAATAGCATAAGATAAGATGACGCGAAAATTGAAATCTTGACAGAAACATATAGCGGAGACGATTTCCTTACAAGTGAAATATCGCAGGAAACTTTTATTTCATCTTAGCAGACAGAGTTACTGGTCTTGCATTTGTGTTTGATATATTTTATGACTTTCCATAACACTTGATCTTTAAGAATTTACTCAACGATAATGGAATAGAATGGCAAAGACAGCCGAAAGAGATAGGCGTGTGCAAGAAAGAGAATTAACTGTTTTGCCGTAAACCTTACTTTATCACCCAGTCATTTTTTGTTCGTGCTCTTTAAATCTTTAACATGATAAATATTCTTAATATTTATATAGCGTGATTAAGCATTGTTTTATCATTCTTTAGAGAAAAATTAATTACTTCCATTTATAATGCATAAGCATTATGTGTTGCGTAAATATGTATGTACAAACACTGCTAAGTATGTGTATACACACACACACACACACAC
>NC_068986.1:112054441-112055892 GCF_001194135.2 Octopus bimaculoides
TATATATATATATATATATATATATATATATGTATGTATGTGTATTGTATATAAAGTGTGTGAGTACATATCTATACAACATATACATACATATATATATATATGTATGCGTTGTATGTGTATATATATAGACACAACATACAGATACATATATATGTGTATGCATGTATGTATGTATATGTTGCATTTCTATATGCGTAATTTAATATGTATTTATGCGTGTATTTACGTATATGTATAAAAGGCTTCAGGCTCAAGCGATTTTGGTCTGATACTCTATATCACTAGGCCTCTCGTCTTCAAGCACAATGCAAACAGAAGACACAAACACACATTCACCGAACAGGAAATAAGCAAACACAATCCCGCACACACCACCTCGATATGCAAGCAATGAGATTCTAAGAGCATTAGAAAACCACAGATACAAATGTATTCAGATGTGAAACAAATGGTTGTTCGTCCGTCGAACGACGAGGACCTTCTGATCATCCTAGAAAGGGTGGGGAGGTCATCATCGGTGAGTGCGGAGATGGCTGATAAGCCCTATTCGCGCTTGGAACGATCTGCTGCAGTAGGGACAGGGAATGGTAGCAGGTGCCGGGGACTTCAAAGCAGTGTTCTTTTTGTTCTGCCTGCTCTTCTCTGCAGCAGCTTCCCTGTCACTTTCATATTGGCGGGCACCGCTGTGAACAAAGATAATGGTATAGAATGGCAAAGACAGCCGAAAGAGATAGGCGTGTGCAAGAAAGAGAATTAACTGTTTTGTCGTGAAAGTAGTTTGAAACATCAGAGAATCGAATTCTTTTCCGTTTAGATTCAATATATCTAACGTGGTACCAAGAAATACTTTTAAAACTTTTAAATGCAGCCATTCATAATGTTTTGTTGCAAATTTGGTGCATTCGCTAGACTGCTGCCATTCCGGGGTTTAGTCGAACAATTCCAGTTTTGTACTCCTCCGTGCTGAACTGCTAAGTTACGATGACGATGACATAAATAAACCATCACCGTTGTCAAGCAGTGATAGTAGACAAAAAGGGAAAAAAGACATATACAAACGCCCATGTATATATATATATATTGTGGAAGAATTTAACACCCTCCTGAACAACCTACACCCATCCATCCAATTTACAAAGGAGATGAACAGTAGCAAATTACCATTTCTAGATATAATGGTAATTAAAAAGAACACCGCCATTACCACAGATATATATTACAAACACACAGACACACACCAATACTTGAACTTTAAATCGTGCCATCCACCCCATACAAAACGCAACATACCATACTACCTAGCCAGGAGAATATGTACTATTGTAGAGGATATAGAGACCAGAAATCAACGTCTGATGGAACTGAAAGAATTTCTGCTGAAGCAAAAATACCCATCACGACTCATAGAAAATGGTATTCAGCGGGCTTCGAAAATACCCATACAACAA
>NC_068986.1:112057191-112062704 GCF_001194135.2 Octopus bimaculoides
ATATACACACATGCACATTCACAAGAAACAATTCAACACGCATATACTTCTAATTTTTAAAAAAAGGAGACTGAATTGTATTATGAAACGAAGTAAATAATGATTAATTACCTCAACAGTTTTCATGTCCCAGATTCTCTGGATAGGCATTACTCTAAACAATGCTATAGAAGAAGTCACTTGCCAAATGTTTCATGCTTTGGTATTGAATCCGAAATCACGTCAGCAAATATGTTTAGCCATGTTTAAACATAGTCCTAATACCGTGTGAGTTTAGGTAAGCGTATAAATCTTGAAATGTTTTGAACATAAATTATACTTCGTGAGAAATATATAAAGATGTCTCAAAAAGGGCGTACAATGTGTCAGCCTGAGGTTGCACTAAGCAGACATTGCTCAGAATCTTGGATTCCTTTTGCCACAATCAACAAAGTGATTTTAAAATTTACTCAGCTCAGCCTGGGCCATCTGAGAGGTATCTTTGTGCTGTCAAATGGAGTGTGGAAAATAATCATCAGAGTAAAATATTTGTAGTTGCCGAGCAATTCCAGATGAGTCGGAGTCTTTCAGTGAGGCATCTCCATTCAATTTGCTAGCACGGCATAGCAGCGAAAAAGAAATTTCTTCTTTGACCATCAAGTATTGCAAAGAAGAAAGAAAGACTCTTTCAAACTTAATGTCGTCAATTTACCATTGGTCTGTATGTGTATTTATTAATATTGCTCGGTGGTGAATTATTGTTAAGTTTGTATATGTGATAACGTGGTATAAAAAATTATGTTGATAGCTTCAATTATAGCATAAATATAAAACTGTTGACATACCTCACACAAGATATTGTTCGATAATGAGGCGAAATATATATATTTGAATTTCCCTGTTTGTATTTATAGCTTGAACAGCAGATTTCCTTGTTGCAGGTGTGTATAAAATATTAAATATAAACATATTTTATATGTTTCCCGATATATTTTAAAGTATTATAATGCGATTGTTAAAACAAAATCTACAAACCGTTATTATTTATGTTGCAGTGCTCTTTTGTTTATTAAGCTATCAGCAGATTCTGTTTACAAATGGTTTGTTTATGTGGGTGCGTGTGTATTTGCGCGTATACGTATTTGTATGTATGTATGCGCGTATGTATGTATGTATGTATATATGTATATATGTATGTATGTATGTATGTATGAGCGTATGTTTGTAAGTATGTGTGTGTAATGGTGTTCAGATTATATATATATATATTAATAAAAAAGTATCAAAAATTAGATAAACATTATTATTAAGAGCTGTGTGCTGTTGCAAAGGCATCATTTTTTCGTATGTATGATATTGATGAAACGAGTGAAGAATTGAATTCATTCATTTGGGTGATGGAAAACGAAGTTTGGGATCGTTTATCTGAGATGTTCTTTTTCAGTTTCAATCTATATGTGTATGTGTATATATGTGCGCGTGTGGGTGTTCATATATATGCGGTGAATTTTTAAACAAAGAAATGTGCGATATTTGTGGAGTTGTTTGAGGACGGACGGAAAAAAAATTAAACGATAATTTTCTTCTGAAATGGTTGGCATAATATCAGGTCAAAAGTGGACAAAATTTTATCGAGATATGTCAACATTTAAACAACCAAATTTCAGCACTCGCTCCCACGCACACACACATGTACACATACACACAAATCTGAATGTCTTCGTAAACAATTTGATGAATTCCATAACTGAGCGGTCACTGAATCGCCGACCAAACATCTGTGTCACCCATTCAGTGACTAAAATAGAAAATTTATTGACCTCTTGGTTTGACCTTTTGCCTTTTTATCAAATCAACTATCCCTGAGAACACCTCTCTATCTTTCTATTCATTCTTCCTTCTTTAGCCAAATCATAAAATATCTATTATATAAGCTGTGTTTAAAAGTTCACCACAGGCACTTCATACAAACACATACATTAAGCATACGCACATACATATACACAGGCATACAAGTTCAAGCTGACAAAGGCAAAGTAACTGCTTCCAAATATCGAAGACCCCAAAAAATAAGCAAACTGTTCAACAGTTCACAATTCGTGACGAATCTCAGGAAGGGATGAAAGTGCTCAGTAAATAGTATTTGTCCAAATTACGACCACCTTCTTACATTGCTATATATATATATATATATATATATATATATACATATATATATATATATATATATAAAAACACGCCTATTCCTGCAATAACTTGATTCTGATGCGAAACAGAAGCAAAGAAGCAAAAGAGATAAAAAGCCAAACTCCCTGAATAGAAGAAACTGCGAAAAAAAGCAAGTAAATAAAGAACACGGAACTGTACATGCAGCTATCTCGTGATAAAAGAATTTTGCTAAGGGAACACCTAACTGAGGGAAGTATGTATCCTAATCCTAAGTACATTTTTCACTTTGCTAAACAAAGACGTCGTGTATACATAACAGGATTACTGCCTTAATGGATTCGAACGCATCATATACTAAAGATTCTCACGAATATGCGCACTTCTGTGTCCACAGGATGGCAGTGCATTCACCCAGCCTATATTTAACGAAATCATACGTACACCAAACAAATTCCTTTATCTCCTGAACTCAAATGCAGTGACACATCTAAAAATTAATATCACGGAAGATAATATACGTACAACTATTAATGATCAAGATTCAAACTCCGCATCTGCATTAGATCGTCTCCCAGACACACTGTTAAAAACGTATAAAACAGTATCGTAAAACCGTTAATGGTATAATTTCGAAAGTCACTTGATGCAGTTATATTTTCATAATTATTCCTAGTTGCATTGCTAACAGCTACACACAAGAGAGGTAGAAACGCTACAGACTTGTTTAACTCACATCTCATACGCCTACGGATATCGAACGCAATATGAGAAAATGAATAATGAGATACCTGATGAAAACAACCTCTTAGATGTCACACAGCATGGTTTCCGCACTGGACGAAGTTGCCTGTCACAACTATTACAACGCTACAACACTATTCTCAATAATCTCTTGAGATGAAAGAACTCTGTTTATACCTTTATTTTGCTAAGGCATTTGACAAGATTGTCCATGCAATCATCGGTCATAAGTTAAGAGATCTTGGTATGGAGGAAAACTCAAAGAATGCCTGTTTCAGTTCCTACGTGGTAGGACTCAACCTGTTGTTGTGTATGTTTTTTTTTTCTCGCGGAAATCACCTGTAATAAGTGGAATACACCAAGGAATGGTTTTGAGACTATAATTGTTTTTCATCATTCTATCAAGTACTGGATCAGATCTGCACCTGTCTAACCTAGCGAGTTACGCCGATAACACAAAAATACCGATGGCTATCCAAATTGCAGAAGATACTGTCACACTCCAAAATGAGTGAAACCTCATCTGTCATTCGGTAGAAAAAAGCAATATGGAAATTAATGCATTAAAATTTAAGGTTCTTCATTTCACCTCTGATAATACAGTGCTTTAAAAGATAGAGAATTTAGAATTAATCATGTCCACGGAATCATCTGTCACCAGTTACATCAACAAAGTGACCTCTAAAGGCAGACATGTCTTAGTGACAGGAGAACTCTATAGAAGTGACAAGAAATCTCTATAGAGAAAAGGTAGTTTTTAGCAACTTAGATTTAGTCTCGTAACACATAGGAGTCTCATAGGACAAATTCTATAATTCCTGGACACGCCTGAAATCTCTTTGTCTCTACACTCGAACGACGAACAGAGAGATATGCTATCGCATACATATGAAAACATCCTGGGGAGGGGAAATATGTTCCAAACTTCAGCATAATGCACGCACTGGCAGGCGCTGTCAGCTTCCAAATTTACCACCTTTGAAATCACGAACATAAACACTCTCTGTCTCATATTTAGAGGCCCTCCACTATTCATCAGCTGAACTAAAGGAATCAGACGTCTAAAAGAAACCTATACAGAAGCATTAAAATATTTGATAAAATACTAGCTACGAAATTGGACGAGTCAAGCATTCAAAGAGACACAGGGAAGATCAGACTGAATCATAGACCAACTTACTACCATAAAGCGATAACGAGACAAATAGAAAGTAAGTTAAGGTGGTGTTCCAGCACAGCCACAGCCCTAAGACTTAGCCATTAAAAGAATAAAGCTACACACACATGTAGAAATATGTGTGTGTGTATCTGTGTGTATGTGTGTGTGTGTGTGTGTGTGTGTGTGTGTGTGTGTGAGCGTGCGCGTGTATGTGTGTTTATTGAATATATAGATATACGTGTATTTTGAAATAAATGTCCTAGTAGACACCGCTTCCAGAAAGACCCTGTTACATCAAACCAGTCCACTAGATCACTTGTATGGCCTCCATTAAAAGCACATATTCTTTAGGTTCTCAGGATTAACAGTGCCAGCGGAAAGTTTCGTCGGTCATTTTGATTTTTTGCATTAAGGTCCAGCTCTTAGAGTTTTCAAGACAGCTTTTTTTAAGATGGAATTATGTTCTCGACAGCTCTTATGTATTCCATTTTCTGAAAATCCGTATAAAAACTATTAGGTTTGGTTTAAATAACCGTAGTGATTGTCAGCTCATTACATCCACTCCGATCATCGAATTACTCAAATGCCAATATATTTCAAGCAACATTTCAGGTCAATAATAATTTTTTTAAAAATTAGTTTAAGTGCATAAAATCTCGCTCATTTGACGAAAACTGTACTGATAATCATTTTGACCGGCGTGCTCTCTATTTTGCCAGCTCGCTTCCTAGAAAGATATGTTGTAAAAGTATTATGTTTACTCGTTTAGAGTCGGTATTTCACATCCACTCGACTTACACTTTCCAGCCATTATCAAGAATCAAATAGAGCTTTTGCGTTAGGCGATAAATCCAACAGTAGCAATGATAAGCCAGTAATCCAGGTTAAATGATACCACGATGTAATTCAAGAATTGTAACCATTCACTGTTGAAACGAGCCATGAATACTTGTCTTGTTCATTTGGTTGAATAAAAGTATATTGAACAAAGATATGAGTGGAAAAATAGACTGTAAGTTTTACTTCATTAAATATTGCAAAACTAGTCTGGTCAGTTGCATTGGTGCACATGCCAATGATTTGAAAAGATATCTTGAAATATAATCGAGCACATGTGGTGAAATACGACGACATCCTTAGAAAGCAAGTATCAGTTGAAAGCGAGCATGTAGAGACAAGCTGCGATCGACGAGAAAAGTCATTGGTGTTAGAAGAATTTCGTAACATTTATTTATCATATCAATTAAATCTGCTTTTCGTAAAACGGTAATTACATACAACTTCTTATCATATGTGTATGTGTGTGATATTATATACATTCATATGTACATATACCTCCATGAGTTCATGTATGTATATGTTCATAGATATGCATACACTAATACATGCATTTATGCATATCGTATCAAATCACACAATCACACACACACACACACACACACACACACACATATATATATATATA
>NC_068986.1:112062714-112068389 GCF_001194135.2 Octopus bimaculoides
ACACATATATATATATATATATATATATATGCATATATACACACATATATTTATATATATATACATGAACTCATTTTTCTTCACGTTCCTCTATTGTTAACTAAACGACTTCTAAAGGTGATATATAAGATATATAATTAGACAAGAAAAATATTAAGAAGGAATTGGACATTAATAGATGCTAGTGTGGATATATTTTCAATAATATTCCAACTACTGGCGTTAATATCATAAACATTTCACTCGTAATACTCTGTTTCACCATCTTTGTTCTGATGAAATATTCATTTTTGCGCTTTACATTTTTTGTGTTACTTTCATTTTAGTTTTGTTCTTTTTCTCGCCCTGAAGGATACTTAGATGATATAACTTCATACCACGTGGTCACGAGATTGGCCACCCTATGTTTATGTGAAAAGAATCATATCTATGCCTGAACGCATGAAGTAACACCGATAGCAAGCACGCATATATATATATATATATACATATATATATATATATATATATATATATACTATTTTTGTTACTATAGCAAGCAATATTTCCACACAAATAAGCATTCATTCCAGTTATCATAGAAACACAGAACGATATAACGTTCCCGCGTCTTTGCTTCGCAGCTTTTCCTAATTTCTCAGAGCTAATAGCGTCAGCTGACCGAAATATATTATCACAGATTCTACTAACAATCATACTACTCCTACTACTACTACTACTACTACTACTACTACTACTACTACTACTACTACTACTACTAACAATAATAATAATAATAATAATAATAATAATAATAATAATAATATAACTACCGTTACATTCTTACTAATACCATTTGTATATAACGTTAGATATTACTTCCTGTACGAGGTCTTTGAGTCAAAGGCGTTCTATTTTTTTCCATGCATTCCATTAGACGCTATGAGTTTGTGGGAGAATGGAAACCAATGGCCTCAAGAAAGAATTGGGAAACATACTTTTATTATGTTATCCTCGGTTCAGCTATGATTGAGAAGATATATAACCAAAAGTATTCCATTTATGGCCATCCAGAATTATTAATTAAGCGTATCGAGAATACAATCGTGCAATAAGTTATTTTCTTTTTAAAACAGTAGAATGTGAAGTTAGAGAGATTTGACTATTATATTTTCCATGTCGAGAAACACTTTAAATGTGTAGATGGTCGTCAACGACATGGATACAGAAGCGTGCGTGATTGCATATGTCGGAATATGGAAATATGTTTCTTCTGTGTATGACCCGAAATTGCTTCAGATAATATCGAGGCCCTCATTCTAGAGTTCTAGAGTTCTGAGCGAAGTGGAAGCATCTTTTAGTTCGGCACAACTGTTCCCATGACTTTTCTGACCCGAGTAATACCACCTACTAATGTCCCCACAATGGCTTATCTAGCAAGTCGCAGAATTTTTGCTGGAGGAAGATCACTCACAAATGATTGAGTCATGGTAGCTGTGGCCCGTCAGCTCTTTAGTTTGACATCAAAGAGCAGGTGATTTCTTACAACTACTGCAGTGCGATAACTACTGGGCTCGTGTCTCTTCTTCACCCACACTGTTACAAGTTTGAAGGAGGAAAGAGGGGAACTGGCTTTGCACAAACCATATCCAATATAATAATATTGATCATGTAGGTTCTTTAGAAAACTGAACCCTCATTCGTCGATGCATCGAGATATTCCTATAACAGTATTGTATGTATGATCGTATGTATGCAGGTGTGTGTGAAGGTGTCTTTCCTCATACGTTATATACGAGAGTGCTTGCGAATATCAGAGTCCAGGAGGACAGGACTTTAATATACATATGCAATCAATAATCTGCTCCCAATATTTTAAATTTAAATCGACGTCTGTATCTTGATTAAAGTGAGCAACTATCAGCATAGTTTATTGCCATACTACTAATACCGGCGAAACTATACGCATTTTGATGTTATGATCCAGTCATTTAAATCGAACTTATTTATCAAGTGCGGAAAAATAGAGAAAACAACTTCGAGATGTGAACACTGAATGCAACTGAACTACTATTAATACCATAATGCATTAATTTAACCCTACGTATTCTGATATCTCACAGCATAATTCAATTGGTGGCGTACAAAACGATTTCTATACGTTGAAATGTTTCTTGATTGTAACGTTCGCCTCATACGGTGATGATAGAAGGCGAGTATTTATCATAGATTAGGCTACCAGTGGAACATCACTCCGGATGGTTGTTGTTTAGTGATTATCAAAGCTTGAACAAGTAACCAACAAGCTACGGAGATTAATATATAATATATTAATAACAATACAAATTCAGTTTTGTATTAACGCTATAGGACTTGCTGTTTCCAAGCTGACACTTTGCTTGTAAAAATCGAGTGCTATGCCACTGGACCTCGGTGGTCACACAAACAAGTACGGTATGCGGCACAACTGTGCAATTTTATAAAAGCAAAATAGATTGGGTTATTCGCTCGAATATCAGCTTTTATACCTAATGAATGAAACAAAACAAAACATACCATTTGCATGATATTTAGTTAATGTGCAAGGATTGCCTGCTCCATGCGTGGCAAATAAATTACCTTATTACCCTGTCAGTGCATGATGTTTCATTAAGAGGACGACCTGTCGTTAACCTAACGATCCGCAGTTTCTCAATTAACAGCGTGGAGCAGGTGGCTGCACTGGGTGTTTCTTCATATCACTGATGTGAACGGCGGAGTTGCTCTCCAGTGTTTACAATATGTGTGCAGCCGCATTATGGAGATTAATCTATTAATATTTTGTTGCAGTTATTAATTTTGAAAGTGGTACGTGAAGAGATATGTTTGCTAGTGTATGAAGAACTGATTTTAGTCTTTTCATATCATATCATCCATTGTGATGTGAAATAATAATAATAGCATTACTTCTTTTTATCTATACCCTCCAACGTAGTAACGTGTATTATCCGGCGCTTCAGGTATTGTTTCAGTAACATGTTATGTAATGTCGTCGGCCTCCCGGTTATGCATTCTTATTACTCCACTCCGCAATATATTCAATAAATAGTGAAATATTTGATTGTCTATCAATATTAATAGGAATAATAACAGCATTGATATTAATATTACTAATAATAATGGAAAAAAAATAATAATAACAGCAGTAATAATAATAAGAAATGATTATGATAATGAGGACGCACCACCCACCAAGGCAGCCAAAAAGTGTAAAACAAAAGCCAAGTAGAAAAGCGTGAAACAAATGTCATAACTGTGACAAGAAAAATCATTGCATGAGCAATAACCAGAGGGAGGTGGAGAAGTTGATGTAGATATGAGAAGTCATGAATGGCTGCAGAGCACTGGTTTGAAGGCCGAGACAAGGATTTATCCTAGTGGCACAAGATCAGAGTCTCCTTACTCGGAAATTCCAATCTCATGCCTCACACGATAGGGCATTCAGAAAGTCTAGACTCTGCGATGACAAACAAGCGATCATTGAAGCATCACTTTCATGCAGGTTGCTCAGTCTTTGCTCCTACAAAATATATAGCAGGCATGATCGTGTTGGCCAATACTTTCACTGGGGCATACACCGTCATTATGATATCCTACACCAAAAGAACTTGCATGAACACCATTCGCAGCCAATTCCTTACAATATATAAAGTTATCACAGTTAAACTGACGAGTTTATCTGGTCGCCTTATTATGTACATTTGTGATACGTTACTCTCTCAATCCTATTCTTATTTAGGCCTAAGCTTTAGCTTAGCAACAGCCTACTCTACGTTTAGTGGTTGAGCTATGAGCAGGTATAAGCATAACATAGTATTGCGAATTCTAATTTAAAACACTTCATTTTATGCTATTCAGAGATGTTTTACTCTTCTGTATATGCCTTGAGATTTATAACTTTGGAAAAGGTTACATGGCTGTAAGAATGGAACAGATGCTGACAAACTAATTTCCTCTTTTCAGCCATCTTCTTTCTCTTCCACCTCCTCCTCCGCCACCTCCTCCTCCTCCGTCACCTCCTCCTCCTCCGCCACCTCACCCTCCTCCGCCACCTCATCCTCCTCCGCCACCTCATCCTCCTCAGCATCATCATCCTCACCCGCCTCATCATCATTATCCACCTTCCTTCCTCCTCCTCTCCTTCATCCTCCTCCTCTCCTTCATCCTCCTCCTCTCCTTCATCCTCCTCCTCTCCTTCATCTTCCTCCTCTCCTTCATCCTCCTCCTCTCCTTCATCATCAATATCATCATCCTCATCAACTCCTGCAAATTATTATCTCGGGTCCTAGAACTCATATTCTTGTTCTTCCGTTTTCCATGTCTTATAAATGATCAAGATCACAACATGCCACACGCCTATCGCCACCAGACCCCAGTCCGTTGCAGATTTACTGATTCACCTCTGAGCAGACTGAATTAAAATGAAATGAAATGTTTTGCACAAGAATACAATACACGTCCGTTGTGTGAATCGAAACTACGAGCCATCGATCGTGTGGGCGACACTCGTAACATTCGGCCATACTCCTTGATATTTCAAAAATCGGTCAATTATAACCCGGCACGATTAACGGATAGGACATAATATAAATCAGTTGAATAAACTTGTTTTATAAATCAGACCAAACAAAAATGACCGATTCCTCGTCTTCTAAAACTGTACGCGCCTAGTCTCTTTCATGTATGTCATTGCTTTATTATTTTAGAGACGTTGAGAGACAAGGAATCGGAGCCTTCTGGGCATCGCATTAACATTATTCTATATTTTCTTCGATGAAAAATGCATTCTAATTGGGTGGATAGGATTTTGAAACATTCGTTCCAGCATTTTCTTTTTTAAGACATCAAATGTTTGACACCAACAGAGAAGAGAGAGAGAGAGTGAGAGAGAGGGAGAGAGAGAGAGAGAGAGAGAGTGTGAACAAAGGTGGGAGAGTGGAAAAAGGGGGGTATGCCACAGAATCGTAAAGAAGGGTGTACACGTAGAAAGGTCTTGTTTTCGATGAAGAATGTAAAGCTGCTAACCATGCGAAGGTACTTTGGCTGGAGAGAAGAAGAAGAAGAAGAAGAAGAAGAAGAAGAAGAAGAAGAAGAAGAAGAAGAAGAAGAAGTGCAACAACAACAACAACAACAACAAAGCGGAGGAGATGACGTAGTGCAAAATGAAGATATTGATGAAGAAGAACAACAAGAAGCTGAAGGCAAGGAAAGAAATTGACTTCGTTGAATGGAAGAGGAAGATAAAGTATATGAAAAAAGAAATACTCAATATTATTTTACATTAACAAGAATAAAGCAACACTCCTCGTGTGTGAAGTGCCGCCATGTCACAAAGTATCTTATTTGACCCACATAGGCTGCCATACAGCACTAAAGATCACCACAACGAAAGCAACTTCCACATTTCCTTGTATCACACACATATATAAACATTATATATATATATATATATATATATATATACGGCGCCTTGACTGTTGTTCAAACGGAACCAATATTACCTCTGTAACGTAAGATGAGAATCGCTATTCTTTTGAACATTCTTAATAAATATGTCTTGTGAAATATTAACAGAATATCATATGTTGAAATTTTAGAAATGCGGTGTGCACAAGTATATATGTATACCCATACACACGTACACATGTGCGTATATG
>NC_068986.1:112068531-112070814 GCF_001194135.2 Octopus bimaculoides
ATATATACATATATATATATGTATGTATATGTATATATGTATGTATATATATGTATATATATATGATGATGATGAAATGCCGAAAAACAAAATAAATCAATTCTCAAACGTCAGGTAACTTTGTATGTTTCAGTGATTTTTTTAGAAGCTTCATCGGACAAGAATTCGCTGTTATTGGTAAAATGTCAAGAATTTTTTCTTACCATCACATCACAAGACCAGTTAAATCATTGAAAACACGGTACATTGCTCAAAGCCAAAAAACATAATCTTTGTATTACAAATTCATATTTTTATATTACTTAATTTCGTCTGAACAAATTCTTTTGATTTTAATATTTCAAATTATAATCTGGCTCTAAGTGCGACAGAAACATTAGTGAGTCACACCAAATATAGAGCAACGTCTGGCGTCATTTCTTTATAAGATCACAGCCTTCTTATTTCGCACTTTTAAGAAATTTCTAGAGGTTTTATGAATAAGCATAAATATGTACCAGTAATATGTTGTGTTATTTTCAATATAACATTTTGCATTCAATACGATAAATATTGTTGTGCGTCATTTTACAATCTATGTTCCATTCCTCATTGAACGGCCACACATTTACAGTATAGCTTTCTTGAATTGTGTGACTCCTGATTTTGTTATTTGTGCCAAGCGTTCTCGTTGATAATGTTGTGCTGGTTGTTGTGGCTGTTGTTCTCATTCTTGCCGATGCTGTTGTGGCTGTTCTCAATGAAACCCATGTGGACATAAGATTTCTTGAGGTGATCTATCTCTTTGTTCAAGAAAAAAGCAACAGGAAGTTTACCACATATTGCATCTTTTATTTTAGAATACGGTAGGATTTAGAAAATATGGTTTTTACTGTTATTTCTTGAGCATTGATTAATGGCAAACATTTCTTATTGATTTCATTAATTAAAGATATGCTACTGACAGGAAGATAATAGTAGCAATGTCTTTGTATTTGTGACGATAAATACCGTGTGAACCAAGAGCAGATACTGGTTGAAACAGTTATGTATGTCGAAGCATTCAACATGGATGTAGTGTTTTCACTGAAATGTGTGTAGACTTTCATAAGGCAATTTTCATCTTCATGTGTAAAAAAAAAAAAAAAAAAAAAAAATAGAGCTTTAAGATTCAGTTGCTACACCGACTCGTCATAGACACTGTTTATAGACATGAATATATACCGCGAAAATATATATCATACATTCAAAGGTTTTAATATGTTCCCTATAATGTATGCTGCAGAAACGCAGAGTCGTATACTACATACGCACACGTTCACGCGCGCACATGTTCACACATGCATACATGCTATTCTCATAATATACACATATAGTCAGCCATATACCAGGAATTGTTTGATATAATAATCGTTTCCACAAGAGGTACAAGGCCTGAATATTTTGTCAAGCGGTTAGTCGACTTTATCGAACCTAATGCATAATTGGTACTTATTTGACAGGCAAGAAAACGATGAAATGCAAAGACGACCTCGGTGGAACTTGAACACAAACTGTGAAGCCGGAAGAAATGCCTTCAAGCAAATTGTTCGGCGTCCAAGCCAGCCAGCCAGCCAGCTAGCTAGACAACACCTTTTATTAGTATGTGCGGGTGTGCGTGTGCGTGTTAAATGCTTGATGTGGAATACGGTGTGACGTTGGTGACTTCACCAGTGTGTGTGTAACCTACTGACAACACACCGTAATATCACCAGTATGTAACTTGGAGCGAAATGTAAAGCATAGAATCTTTAATACATATTACGTCACCTGATGATTCTCTCTAGACTGCACGATGAAATTAATTTCATTACATCGTTCCCCAACAACTAGGGAGAAGTGCAGAACACAGCCGAGAAAATTGTTGTGCTAAATAAAGCTTCCAGTTACACTTTGTCTCCTCATCAATCATTAAAAATATACACAACGGGCAATTAGGAATTCCTTACCTATATCCAACGATGAAAGCACAGTGCCGCGTATGACACCTGCTACCCTTAAATAGTGAACGTGCTCTTCAGACACACTACATGAGAATTACCCGAAACAAGATTTGGATGCAGCACTATAGTGTCTCCTTTCTAGACCTTAATCTCAATTTTGAATTTAACTATATATATACAACATATGTATATATATATATATATATATATATATATATATACACATATATTTATGCGTGTGTATGTGTGGGCATTTATATGTGTGCTTGTATATATATATGGTTTTATGGTGAGCTTGCAGAGGGGAAACGTTATCGGCATA
>NC_068986.1:112071826-112076432 GCF_001194135.2 Octopus bimaculoides
TCTCCCTTCCCCCTCTCTCTCCCTTCCCCTCTCTCTCCCTCTCTCCCCATGCATATATATATATATATATCTGTTTGTTTATATAAATACATATACATACACACAATCACATGAGTTTGTGCGTCTGTGTATAAAGCGGTTCTTGGACGTATATATTCATATATTTGCATGTATATATTAGTATGTGTATATGAATATAAATTATCATGGTTGATTATTAGAGAATATCACGTTAATTAAGTTCCTCTCAATCAGTTGCATTGTCTTATCCTGTTAACGTCGCTACATTATGTCTAGAGGCAACATATTTATCTGTCAACTGTTGAATCCAGAGCTGTGTCTACCTCACGGACTCAGCATTGCTGCAATGAACGGTGGTAATGAAATATTACTGAAAACTTCAACACCCAACTTTATTAATTGAAAATCTTCAAGTGATGACGGCGACGATGACCACGATGATGATGATGATAAGAGCAACTTTGGTTGTTGGCTGGGGATGGTGTCTTTTTGAAGTTCTAAACACACTAAATTAAGATAGAGACTTAAGTGATTTTGTAATAAACTCTGTCCAATTTTCAAATCTGCTGGAACATATCTTTGATCAAATAAATTCCAGCATTTATATATTCCTGTCTTTGCGATGATAAGTAAAACTGAATTATCCAAAACATCCTTTCCTTATTAAACAGATTAAAGTACGGTTTGAGTTAAATTTGTCTAATCTTAGTATGTTTACGCGGGATACCCAGCGATTGTTCTACCTTTCAGGGTTTGCCAGTTACAGTTACTATCATCTGTGTTTGCTATAAATGTTCCCTCGATTTTGTCACAAGGCCAGCTTTTAGAAAATGATTTAGTTGATCACGGCTCGATTTGAACTCAAACTGCAAGACGTCAATGCATATACTCGAACGCATTTCCCTGAGACTCTAAACATTCTGCAAACACGCTCCATGTTTACTAGACATATCGGTTTCTTAGTTTGGTACAAGACTAGCAATTTCGCGGGAGGGTGTGAGTCGATTATATCGATCCAAATGCCCAGCTGCTATTGAATTTATCGGTACCGAAAGAATGAAAAGCAAATCCAATTCGACGGATTTTGAACCACGAACATAAAGACGGACGGAATGTCGGTAAGCATTTTGCGCGGGGTTCTAACGATGCTGTCACATCACCAACTTATCTTGACTGCCTCATGTTTCACTGCTTCCTCATACAGTAGTGAAACTATAGGACATATTATTACCGTAAAACTATTATCTGCTAGAAATATCAGGAGGATCCATCTGAAACCGGGACAAATTAGATAGTGAGGAATTAGATGCATAAAACTAAAAGTCATCACAATAGGAATTCCTTTAATTGTAATATTTCTTGATCGCAGATGACTCGGGGCCGAGTAATCTTAAATATATTCATGTAGAGAACTGGGGGCTATATCTCTCTGAACTACCTCTCTTCCCGTCCGGCTCAGGATGTAATTATTCGTTAAAGGGGTGATTGCATGAGAAATACAGACAATGCGAGCATTTTCTGTGCTACGTTGAAAGAAGATATTAGAGATTAGAAGAATTGCAAAAGTAACAACAGAATAGCCTGCAAATCACGCCCTATATCCTTAAATTTATATATAAATAGGTTTGTGTGTGTCCGGGCGCGCGCGTGTCTGTGTCTGTTTCTGCGTCTTATCTCGTTTTACCACACTTTCATCTTTCTTTCTCTTCTTCCCTCAACATTTTCAATGTATCCGACAAAGGATTATTTCCGAAACAGTTTACCTTATAATGTTTCTTTAATCGTCTACCTAATGATATTAATCGTTAAATCCCTTTCCGCTTTTCTTGTATATTTTGCTTTCGATTTGAACTTTACCATTGATACACGCGCACACACACATACACACACATACACACACAGGCACACACACACACACACACACACAAACGTGAACGTATTTGTTTTTCTGGATCTTTGAGCCGTATACATATATATATATACATGCAGAGCAAAAAGAAAAAAGACGGAATGGTCATAGATGGAATTCTCTAATAAGTGGCCACCTCAATAAAATTCACGTGAAGCTAACTAACAGCTGCAATAACATCCAGGTTGAATCAGGAAAATACATTTATAAATCATTCATAAAACGTTGCTCGCACATAAATCGGACACAACATTACAACACGCAACTAAAGACTCACACTAATGTATATCATTCATTTGGCTTCATGCAAATGTGACATATTTATGTAGATGATGGCTTTAATTATATATATACTGACGCTTGCCATTGATTTCACCGTTTATAATGTATTTTTCTATCAAGAAATTGCCGATTAGTTAGCGTGAAGTCTGAAAAAAATCACCACCTCTCGAAAGACATTCTCTTGTGATTTATATTACGTCGTATAAACATACGAAGAATATATTTTTATAAATTGTGTTCGATACTGATGTAAAGCACACACACAAACGCATATATATGTGTGTATATGCATATAAATTTACCTTTGTTTATATAATTGTGTGTATTATGTGTGTATATATAAATATACATATACATATATTTATGTGTGTGTGAAAATAATATATACATTTATGTATGCACATATATATATATATATATATATATATATATATATATGTATGTATGTATATACACACATACATACATATATAGTCACAATCTAAAGAAAAAGAGTCATACAACAGGCATATATATATATATATATATATATATATATATATATATATATATATATATATATATATACATATACATATATATATATATATATATTTAATAGTTTCAGCTTAGAGCTGCGGCCATGCTGATGCACACACTCACACATTCATTAAACCAGACATCAGTGAGAATCAAAATTTGTATATTACAATAAATGAAATGGAACAAATAACATATATAGACATATCACTGATGTGCAAAATAGTTGCATACTTAGAAATTCATACAGGAAGATGGGTATTGTTACGAAGAAGTCCTTAAAAGATGTCCACGAATGTCACATTGCAGAAGCAATATGCAACACATCAGGTCAGGATAGGAAGATGATAACGGAAATCTCATGCATAGTAATATATATCAGTAATATACACAAACATTCACCTACTTCGTCCTCTCTCTCTCTCTCTCTCTCTCTCTCTTGCTCTCCCTCTCTTGCTCTCTCTCTCTCTCTCTCACTCTCTCTCCCTCTCGCTTTCTCTCATTCTTTTTCTCTCAGACAGACATAAAGATACACACATGCACACCTAAATACAACCTCCAAACTTAAAGCAAGAAATTGACAAATTTATATACAGCGATATATAATCATTTAAAAAACAATTATTTGAATCATTTTTTTAAAGAAATCTCCAAGTTCTTTTATATTCTAGCAAAATATGCCTTATTCGACTTTCTTTCAAATGGAAAAAAAAACATGCATAATGTTATCCTACATACACTTAATTTGTTATCCTACATACACTTAATTTGAAATAAGTTTTTATCCAGAGTTTTGTTCGATGAGGGCTGACCACGGGTCAAATAAAAGCAACAACAACAACAGCGACAATAGTATTACATTGTACAGTTAGTATAGTCGAGCAGAGAACCAATCAGAATGACAGAGAGATAAGCGAAATCACATGGATGTTATTCTCAATGACCATCAAATAATTTACGATATATCAATTCCGCTACAATTGCTATATCTAAAGGCAGAAATTATTTCCATATACAGATCTGGATGGAGATATATGCAGAATATGGACATTGCAAACAGACGGAATTGTAATAACAACAGGTGCTCAGAGAATGATAACAAGTGTCAATGGAAAATACATAATCATAAAAACCAAGAGAAAGAGATAAGCAGAAACGACGGCAGGCACACAAACACACACACACACACACACACACACACACACACACACACACACACACACACACACACACACACACACATACACACACACACACACCCACAAGCACGCACGCACATACACACATACACACACAGCCACACACACACACAAACACGCACGCACACACACACATGTATGCATGCATGCATGCAATATGTATCCAGGCATATATTTCACTATATATATTATTGTTATTCAATCATACACGCACAGTCAGAAACACACAATTACAAACACACACGTATATATATCTATATAAATATACACACCCACACATAAATGTAGATATATTTACATATATTTATATAATAAACGTTTATATATATGCATATGTATCTATATATCTCTATTGTTATGTATATATATATATATATATATATATATATAAATTTATACGTAGACACACATATATATATATACATACATGTATGGAGAGATAGAAAGATGGAGAAAGAGGAAGAGATAGAGACAGAGAGAAGTGGATTCATAGAATAGATAGATAGTTAGACAAAGCGATACATACATACATATATATTATATATGTGTGCGTGTGTATACATGTATACATATGTGTACATATCTGTGTGTTACAGTGCATGTATGCTCGTGTAATGGCGCGTTTGTGTGTGTGTGTGTGTGTGTGTGTGTGTGTGTGTGTGTGTGTGTGTGTGTG
>NC_068986.1:112076442-112079410 GCF_001194135.2 Octopus bimaculoides
TGTGTGTGTGTGTGTGTGTGTGTGTGTGAATATTCGTAATCAACACACGGTGATAGTAGATTTCTATGAATCCCATTCTTTCATGTATATCTTAAATATTCATACAAATTTATGCCATGTTTTTCAACACCGTATAAAAATCTTAGTATGATATCTCTTGTAGAAGTCAAAATATCTTGTGGCATTGTATCCGCTATTACGTCGTAACACATTTCGTTCAGTTTCGAGGAAGTAGAGGAAAATGTCAACGTGTCGTGATTAGATATTAGAATGGTATAACGTTCTAGTCTCTTGTCTCTTACCTTTCCTTTACCTACTTTTGCAATATCACATTTCATAACAAATATATTTGAGACATATTCGAAACCGTAAACTACGTTTCACTGCAGCTTCTTATGGAGAAACTATTCTATTCCCACTTGAAATAAAAAAAGACACAGTCTTTTACATCTCTTTTTCCTTAAAACAGAACATTTCTTTTTCTCCTCGATAAACCGCATTGAAATGTCTTCAAATGCCCCTCAAATATATTTGAGCTGTTTTTACGATGGCTCTCTTTCAATCTTTTCTTTGTGCATCTATTCAAGAATCACATTTCATATTATTTACACACTACTCGACATTAAACCACAATCTACTCGGTATTTACATTGCACAAGCACTACTTGGTACTATAACTCACAGCGCACATCTCCATCAGATCATCACAGAACTTGTTATCCTCAATTACTACCATTGTAACCATTCCAATACAACACATAACTTAAACAATCACATATCATACAAACATGTTCCACAGCAGCTCATTACACATTGTCTACATCAAACCCTAAGAAATATCTAAAGTTACAACCGAGAAACAAATGCGATAAAATAAATTTTAAATAAGATTCAATGAGATATCATTGCAAAGAAAATACTTCTGATTTCTTAAAATACAGTTCTTCCCACAAGGCAGCAACATAAATGGCTACCTTTGTGGGGCAGTAGGAGATTATGTGGAACAATTTAAAGTACAACAGCAACGATAATAGTAGCAATAATAATAATAATAATAATAATAATAATAATAATAATAATAATAATAATAATAATAATAATAACGTTAATGATGATGATGACGATGATGATGATGATGACGATGATGATGACGATGATGATGATGACGATGATGACGATGATGATGATGGGAATGATCATAATCGTGATCGGGATAATCCTGATAATCACAAGGATAATCATGATTAAGATGAGGAATAAACACATCACATCAGCAATGTTCATCGTTTATGTTTATGGAGAGCTGCAATATTGCTATTAAAAGAATAACTCATACAACAACATCCACTGCTGCAGTATTCCCTATCATGTGTTTGAACCTATTTCGTAGCAGATATAGATTACTAAAGATAGCAGTTAAGGCTTAACAGCATTCAACTCCTATAGACGTGTAAAGTGTTAAATGTTCTAACCACAAGTTTCCTATTTATGTAGAACGACCGAATAGAATAGCAGATAGTTTTAGAAAACACTGTAAATTTGCCTTATTAACTACAGCTTTCCTTAACGGCTGTTATATCCCTAAGCCAAACACTGAATATTCTTTATTCAAACCATACGATTTTATTATTCTTCTAAATTGTATCAGGTATTTACACAAATCTCTGCTTCAACCCATTGAAAATTGTATATCTCCTTTTGCACTGCTTTTCAACTCATCAAAGCTGCCTCCTTGCTTATAGCTTGAATTAAAGCTAGACTTCAAGGAAATTCTTCTCGTCAAATCACGCAAGCATTTCAACGTCATGCTTGTTAGAGATATTAGACTTTGACTACAAATAAATGATTAGGTCTTTTATGTTTAAACTGCTCCGATTTAACCATGTATATTGAATTAACGCTCTAGCAATCAGTTTGGCTATGCCACTGTAGTATGTTAGAGTTCTGCTGTTCGTGTACAAGCACACCCACCAACCCAGCTATCCTTGAAACGAATTGCAATAGGAATATCGGCAGTTATTTCAAAGATTGCAGGGTTAGTTTAAACGTAGAGATGAATGATAAATTGGCTTGATTTCGTATTTCGGAAAACATTCGGTTTTATTATAGGCATCTGGCTGTGATCAGTGGAAATACGTAATATAGGAGATGAATTTCGTGAAAATAGTAATGTGATATTAACTCCGGGTAATCATTTAATATGTATCGAATATTATTATAACTAGCGTTCGTTTTGTTATTTTATATCGTTCATTTTATTTCATGAATATCTTGAGAGGAGGGGACTAACGCTGTGTAGAACTGAAGTTCAGCGGTTGGGCGGGAATAACTAACGTGATTAAAGTTTGCTTTGATGTGGCAGAGATTACTGGTTAGTGCAAACAGATGGGTGTAAATTATGGTTAGATATTCTAAACACGAAGATGATGTTCTAATAAAGACCTGTAAGGATTGAAAGGATGGGAGGTACTCCATGAATTTAGTGTCCTTCATATTAATTTTCATACTTTAGAGATTTATAGTGAGTTAAGTTGAAAGTCTGAGGAGGTGAGTCCCACAATATTTCTGTCATGTGTGTTAGAATGTGATGCAAACGACATATATACACGCACAGTTCAAAGTATGATCGATATAATGTTTGAAATGTGAATTAAAGAGATAAAGGCAGAGCTTAGATGTAGCTGGCGATAGAAGAACAGAGACGAAAGGATTGAATAATAAATGTGGTAAAAGGGACATAACTATTTTGACGGAGGTTTTATGTCTTCAATATCACAAATGCAATGTTTAGGGTATCAGGAGATAAGTGGCTTTTATGAAAACTATGCATTGTAAAGGCTGTTCTTGAAAACAAATGACAGGCAATACAGCGCTTGTATAAAAGTTGGCAAAACAGATATTAACGAAGCGTTTAGCGAGTAGTAGTAGTAGTAGTAGTAGTAGTAGTAGTAGTAGTAGTAGTAGTAGT
>NC_068986.1:112079498-112095300 GCF_001194135.2 Octopus bimaculoides
GTGGTGGTGGCGGTGGCGGTGGAAGTTGTGATGGTGGTGGTAGTAGTAGTAGTAGAAGAAGAAGAAGAAGAAGAAGAAGAAGAAGAAGAAGAAGAAGAAGAAGAAGAAGAAGAAGAAGAAGAAGAAGAAGAAGAAGAAGAAGAAGAAGAAGGAGAGTTATTGACGTCCAATCCATGTTCCGACATGTAGAGTTAGATTCAAACTTAACAAGTTTGCATACGCCCACATTACTCAATATGTCCTCCATATCTAAAACGAACGAATGTAGTTTGGTGGAAAAGCGGCGACCGCCATGTAGAATCCTTTCTATTTTTATGTAGTTTAACGTGATTAGTGATATAATGTCAATATTTACATAAATGACACTAGAAGCGTTTCAAAAAGCAATGAAGATAATTGTGGACATATAGCAAATACCATAATGTAGTTGAGTCTATATTCTTGGGATCTCGACTGACTTCAACGATAGAAACATGTCTATTGGACTAGAATTGTCACAGGGAGACTCTGATAAAACTACACCTTCAGAATTAATACTGCATTGAATATTTTGTAGTACGGTATTCAATCAACGTAAGAGCCTTCATGTTTTTTTATGTTTTACAAGAAGCGACGAAATCTTTAGTAATCAGATTACTTTGTCTGATGTAATATTTATCCATTTACATTGGAATTAATTAGGCATTGTCTCGTTTCTTTGCGATTTCAAAGGTATGATTGTTTATCTTCAGAATGACGCTCTTGGCTACGAGATGAGCTGGATGTGAGCAGTCTGAATACAAAGGAGACACCATATTTGGGCCAGGCACGGCTGGTTCAGATGGTAACGGATTGCATTAGATTCGAATTTCTTACAAAAGACACGTTGGTTTTGGTTCCCGGCTCAAATGGATGTAGTTGGGATAGACAGGTTCATAATATGAATAATATGAAATATTTCACGGACAACTTGACACCGACAGGAAAATTGGTCAGACAGGTAAATCGTATGATTTGTTTCCGTATGTATTATCTGATCACACAATATGAAAATCTATTTGATTGACATCATAGAGGCATAAAATTCAATGTAACACAGAATATATGATTATTCGTGTTTGTGTGTGTGTGTGTGTGTGTGTGTGTCTTAGAGAGGCTGTTAACATACTGAGGCGCCCTCATTAGCACAGCACTTGGTTTTTCTTAAACATGGTTCCAAGTCCTGTCTACTTCTATGGTCTCTTTGTCAACCTGAAGCTTAATGGGATATAAACACACCAAGGCCGGTTGTCAGGCGACGGTGGAGGACAAGCAGAGGCACAAGGACGTACGTATATTCACATACATACAGGCATGCATATATATATATATATATATATATATATATATATATATATATATATATATATATATATATATATATATATATATATATACGACGAGCTTCTTTTAGTTTCCGCCTACCAAATTACTGGGAATATTTTGGTAGACCCTATGATGTAGTCGAAGACGCTAGTTTAAGGATCCACCCGATGGGACTGAACCCGTAACCAACTGTTTGGGAGACAAGCTTCTTAACACATTGCCACATATATACGAATGTATGTAAGTGTTGGTCTATTCATACATACATACGTACACATATAGATAGATTCGATTCAGATATATCAATATTTATAGTTGGCTTATTTCCAGCCTAGTATTCTAGCATTAGTGCTTTCACGTGATTGTTGCACCTGTGAAAATAAACAGTGAATTATCTCTCTTTGTCTGTCTCTTTCTCCCTCTTTCTCTCATCATAATCATCTCCCTTTAAATTTTGACGACACATTACATGATGTAATCCCTTATATAACTATTTCTTGCTCTAGGCACAAGGCCCGAAATTTGGGGGGAAGGGGCCAGTCAATTAGCTCCCCATCTGTACGCAACTGGTGTTTAATTTATCGACCCTGAAAGGATGAAAGGCGAAGTCCACCTCGGCGGAATTTGAACGTAAAGACAGACGAAATACCGCTAAGCATTTCGCCCGGTCTGCTAACGTTTCTTATTTCTTTATTGCTCACAAGGGGCTAAACAGAGGGGACAAACAAGAACAGAAAAGCAGATTAACTCAATTACATCGACTCTTCATTTATCGACCCCGAAAGATGAAAGGCAAAGTCGACTGCGGTGGAATTTGGACTCAGAACGTAACGGCAGACGAAATAATGCTAAGCATTTCGCCCGGTCTGCTAACGTTTCTGCCAGCTCGCTGCCTGTTCCTGACACCACTCTGTAATGCTTATGGTTACAGGGAAATATTTCTCCGAATGCAGACTGTAGGGAAGCCTGAACGGCTTGATGCCATTTTTCCTACTTATTACGCTGAACTAGAATATGTGTTTTCTCCATGGGAAACCAGCAATCGATTTGGGATTCACTTTCAGTTTTTTGGTCGTTTCGACTCCTCTAACTTTCATATTCATTTGCATATCGTCACATTTTTTTCCGTTTCTTAGTTTTATGGTATGAAGTGGTTAATGGTTAATTGACAGAAATATTAGATTTTTCTGAGGCAAAAATTGCCGAATCACAATCTTGGCGATTTTTTAATTCATTCCTAGTTCAGCATTGACTGTCATCATTCCGAGATCATTATGAAATATGAGCCAATTACTGCAGTTGAACTCTCTCTCTCTCTCTTTCTCTCTCTCTCTCTCTCTCTTTCTCTCTCTCTCTCTCTCTCTCTCTCTCTCTCTCTCTCTCTCTCTCTCTCTCTCTCTCTTTCTCTCTCCATCTCTCTCTTTCTGGCTTTCTCTCATTATCTCTCTCTCTCACTCATTCTCTCTCCCTCTCTCTTTCCTTCCTAATTGTAAACTTCTCATGTGCCCTCACACTGATGCAATGATGTGTCCAGTCCCTGGAACTCTTTGGATTACTTACTTCGTTTCCATAACCTATAAGTGATCGAGATGACAACATTCTCTCTGGTGGGATGTCAGTCCGTTGCAGGGTGTCGCATTTACAGCTGAGCGGACTGGTGCCGTGGGAAATAAAGTGAATTACTCAACAGCAGAGCACACTATCCGGTCCGGGAATCGAAACCACGATCTTCTGTTCGTGAGTGCCATACCTTAACCACAAGGTCACGTGTTTTCACCGGTCATTCTGATAATTTTGTGAAGGGTACATGGGTCTATAGAATAATTAGCTGCTTACATCTTAACTACTTTTAATAAAAAATCAGTTTTTCAAAAGACAATCTACTTGACGGGTCCTCCGACAGAGAATCCAAAAATATAATGCGGTAAATATTTATAAATTGGTTTGCATGAATGACTGCATGGAAAGGCGGTTAGCCAGCACAATGGCTAGTCCGTCAGACAAAATGATTGAAAGCGTTTCTTCCCGGTCTTTTCGTACAACTCAAAAACTGGAATCGATGTAATCAACATGTCCATCCCTCTCAAAACTACTGAACTTGAACCTTTTAACGGATCGGAGTCCTGATTAAGTCCGAAAATATTGTTGTGATTTTGGTCATATAGAATCAATGGGAAGCAGACAAAGAAAACAAATGTATTGCAGACTGCGGTCGGAATCGTCAGACAACATGTTTAGCGATATTTCTTCTCGATTCTTGCATTGAACTCCTGCTGTGGCCAAAAATGCCCTTCATCCAGTTTGGACTGATAAGCTAATATCCTAGTAAACTATTTAGGGACGACTGAAAAAACTTGATTCTTCCATAAAGGTTACTTGACTTGAACACTGCAAGAGACGGCGTCCCTTCCAAAGGGGATCTTCGTCTCTAAGAGGGATATCGGGTAGCTGTTTTATGAATGGTACAGATCGAACAAAACCAAAAACAACGCAAACTTACGCGAGAATCTGCTCCTAACTTAAGACCATCGTACGAAATTTGTTTTGCATGCTCTAGAAGGTCACCATAAACGTTATTCGCTTTCGTTAATCAGAAATATAATCTCAGGTTTTTAACCATTAAATTTCAATTCATATTTTTATTGGAAACTCCGGGTTTATTTTCAATTTTCGATAGAAATTTGTGTTCACAATCTGTTGTATATTACATCATTCAATCTACTTTGAGGTTTAGGTTCATAAAAATTTAACGATAAAGTAATTAAAGCGGAATTCTGACAAGGGAGATTCAGTAAATATTACAGAAAATGCCTGCAGATAATATCACAATCAAATATTTGAAAATATACGCTTGCATGTGTATACGACACACACACACACACACACACACCCACACACACACACACACACACACACACACACGCACACTTATATTTGTGTGTATGTATGTAGGAGTGTTTGTGCGTGTCGAAAATGACATAGTTTCTTGTATGGTGTAGTAGGTTTTAAAGAATGTTAGAATTGCAGTATAATAATGCTGTCTGATATGAAACGCTTCCTTCACAGTAAAACTACATAAGAGTATCGAAATAAATATTTTTGTTCGCAAATTCATACATACACAGAGAAAGACTTAAACACACAGGTACACACACTCACACACATACACACGCACACACACACATATATAATTATTCACTTATAGGCATAAAATACATACTTACATATATACGTACTTACATATATACATACTTACAGTTATACATAATTACATATATACATGTTTACATTTATACATACTTACATAGATATACTGACAAGGAAGAGAAGAGGGTACTGCCATGTTGGCATTTACATCAGTATTCCGATACATAGATAAGGGTACTTACGTACATACGTACTTACTGCACGCATACACATACATGCATACACATAAAATATACATGTTTGTCAATATGTCTGATCAGCAGCGATGGAAATCTGCAGAAAGCAATCAATCGAAAAACAGCATCGTTATTTGACTTCAAAGCTGAGATTCAAATGATACGACGTCATTGGTGTATCTTCTAGGAATATAGAAAATCTAAACTCAATGGAACTTGAATAATTAGGAACCACATCTATAAACGAAAGCTTAATCATATTTCTATATCCCATTTGGTGTGTACTTATTTTCTAGGCATTCTCATCTGGTTCTAGATGTGTTTTAACATTTCATGTATCCATTTTTTTAGTTTTGTTTTAATTTATATATTTATATGCAGGCAACTTGTTTCACATTAAATAATATATATCTTCAAAATTATAAACATCTGAGCTTATG
The DNA here is from genome assembly GCF_001194135.2 of Octopus bimaculoides. Classification (NCBI taxonomy): domain Eukaryota; kingdom Metazoa; phylum Mollusca; class Cephalopoda; order Octopoda; family Octopodidae; genus Octopus; species Octopus bimaculoides. The sequence continues at coordinate 112,084,666 of NC_068986.1, forward strand.
CAACAACCTTGGGGATATTTAGGAACATATTCAAGTTTCACTCTGTTATTTTTATTTACACTATTTACTGTATGTTGAAAAAATTGCGAGAAATGAAATACGTACACTTGTATCTACACACACACACACATACACACACACACACACACACACACACACACACACACACACACACACACACACACATACACACATACACACACACACATATATATATATATATATATATATATATATACATGAAATATATAATATTTGTATACATATGTCTGTCTACCTTTGTATGATGTAATCCTGCATTAACGATGTTATTTATTCTTCATTCTAGTTACTGTTTTTTTTTTATCCATCTCTGTATGAACCTATATCACACGGCCTAGATTTATAGACGCTACAGAGCTTGTTTACATTCATACTAAAATTAAACTATCAGATATAACTGGAAGAAATTTGCACCTTGTTTTATACCACATCCTATAACATATATGTCATGTAGTTGAACAGAATTTAAACTACGACATAGCTGAATATTACCCAAAATTTGAGGCCTCCGTATCGACGGGTATTTCGAAGAGTTCTTACATAGTATATATATGCATATATACGTACGTACATACGTACATTTTCTTTTTTGTGATGGGGTGCATTCTCAGTTGGCTGTAGATGGGTTTTACTATTTTATACAACTCTTTTTGATGAAACCTGCCTAGACCTGCGTCTCCAATGCAAAAGGTAGTTAGTAGATGTATATGTATACTTTGTAAATTAAATGTTTTTTTTTATCTCTACATAGAGTACTTTTTGATTCATTTCATCGTAACAGATGATAAAAATACCAGTTGAGCACTGTGAACGACATTATCCAATACTCTCCTCCCGGACAAATTTCACTCCTTGTAACGATCATTATTATTATTGTTGCTATTTGTTATTGCTTGAGATTTGATAACAACATCATTACTAGCACGAATATGCTTGAAGGAGCTACGAGAATCCAATAAAATTCAATTTAAGGGTTTTAACACTGTGTCAATAAAAAGAAGCACTGAAAATTAACGCAGAAAATATGTACACCACTTCTCGAATTCTGCGAGACGTACATGTAACACTAAATAATTCGGCATCTGAAATAAGCATCATTGTAGCATGGCCTTGGTGGAGATTGACAATATGAGATTGGTGGAGATTGACAAAGGGAGATTGACAATATGAGAAGGAGACATACAGAAAAATTGGTCGGAACTAAAATGAAGGTGCTACTGAATCCAGAAGAAATATTACGATCACTGAATCCATTCATACTAACAATGGAGACTTAGTAAATATTGTGGTTGAACGCGTGAGTTACATATGAGGACGCACCAGACAACAGAAGGTTTCATTTAGAAGTTTTGCGGACCACACCTAATAATGATGGATAAAATGAGTTAACTTAATTTAGGCAATTAGTTTATTTGAATTAGTTTCCTGAATTCAGTCTTCTCTATCATACAAACTATTCCCGGTCACAATTCATCGTAATATTCTCAGTATTTGAAACGAATATAGCCGTTTGTTCATTGATGAAACACGTTTTTCTGACTGCTTCGGTAATGAGGCCCTTGAATAGCGAAACACGCGTCTAATGAAATTCAAACATGCCGAAAAATGCTGTCACTATCACAACTAACAATGGTTGTAATTCTAGTTCAGTATGAGATATTCTTTTCTTTGTTTCTTTTTTTTTTGTTACTAAAAAAATAAGAAAAAAAACCTGTTAATTTCTTTCAATTGTCACGTATTCTTTAAGCATTCTTAGCGCTTGGAAGTAGATTCTTGTTTTCCGTCTCCAGCTAAAAGGCAAGTTGACAATTGCGTACGTCATCCACTACGTCAATAGTGTCTGATTTTAATGACTGCCTTTGGCATGTTGTGTATTTTTCCTTAGCATTTTTTTTATAATTGAGAATAAAAATTTAGCATCTCGCATTCGATAATACAGTCCGAAATAAGCCTTCATCAGACAAGGAACCAAGGAATCGCGTTCCAGCTATAACCAAGCAGTCCTTTTTATATATATTACTCTTATAACCCTGCAGTTCCCATCGTTTTGTTCCACCTTCTGAAGATGTGGTAGGGTTAATTTTAAGGAGATTTGACTACTTTTATTAGCAGGTCGAAAGACCATGTAAATGTCTTCTTTATTTTCCGTACGTATCTACGAGTTATATTTGGACACAATATACTTGGAAACAGACAGTAAAATCTAGGAAAGCTCAATAAAAACATAGAATGTCGAGTTATTACAAGTTGTGCCGTCGTAAAATATTGAAGTGACTTCCGGTAATAAATAACATACTACTTCAGACAATTATGGATATTCAATGTCACACACGTCGTCTACAATAGAACAATAATGTTACTTCATTCACGTTGTCATGAAAGAAAATGAATACCATAGCTAACACCAAATATAATATGAAATAACAAAACCAAAATATCTCCATCACAACGCACAAACAAAACCAAAAAAAATTCCATAATGAAACGCAACATAATCGCTAAAACACAATTGAATTTCCGCTTATATAATAACAGGGCGACGGCAAGCTAAAGAAAACGAAAATGGAGTCATTGACGATGTCGCTGACATATAAAGTAGGAAAGAGTAGGAAATAACGGTAGAAATTACGTTTCCACTTTTGATCAATGGCCATCATACGCTCAACATTCACTATTCACAAAATATCGCGCCTTGTCAGCTGTAAAATTTGCTCTGGATTAAAGGACATTGACCTGACACTTATATCTTGCATTACCCTACTATTTCGACAACTATTATTATTCCACATATCCTACAGTATAAACAGCTTTTATTCATGTATAACATCAATAATATTGCATAAAATATAAGCTGAACTTTGTAACTTTTTTTTTGTTGGTCATTTTGCCCGGCAGAACTAATTGAATTACATTCATATATTAAACGTCTGATATACGTGTATCAATAAAATATCTTTTATTCTCCGTGGATAATCTCTTATTTTGTTTTTCTTTCTACTTTTTCTCCTTCATATTTTCTCTTTCTTTCTTGTACACCATTTTCCCTTTTATTATTGTTTAATGTTCTTTATCTACAAACATACATAGTAGTTCGACGTGAATCTATGTGGTCCAATCGGTATGTCTCTACCAGTTGAGTTACAAATCAAACAATAGCCATATACAAAAGAATCACCAATCAACAGTTAGAATCAACCTGTTGAACGACAAACAGATTCATAAGTGTGGTCCAAGGTGGCAAACTTATAAAAATGTATTTTCTTACACTGAATTGGGTAGAATTGTAAGAAAACAGGAAATCCCTCTTTAGGTTAACACATACTCTGCTAATATAACTTATCAATAATGAAAGATCCCAACAGTGCTACTCTATGCTATGAACCTAAATGTATTCTGACGGGATAATGTGTATTTCAAAAGTGGTTGGATATATATTTGAAAGCATCAGCTTAGCTTCTGTAGAGAAAGAAATTCCTTTAAAATGCAAAACAATTTGAATCTCTTTCCCCAAACCCCAAGAAGGTAAATTATGATCATTGTACTTTCAGGTTGAATAAAATAAGTAACCGGGTCAATGTAATCCACTCTCACCTTCCTCTAAAATAGCAGGTCTTCAGCCAAAATTTGAAACAAAGGCGATCGTTTCCCAGGAGCTTTAGTGCTTTGGGCGAAATGTTAAGCGGCATTTTGCTAGCTATTCACGTACTGAGTTCAAGTTCGGGGGTCAATAAAATAAAATATCAGTCACAATTACTAACCACGTGCTAAAGTTTAAAAGAATGGTTAGCACACTGGAGAAGTGCTTAGCGGTGTTTTAACATTCTTTACGCTCTGGGTTCAAATTCCAACAAGGCTGACTTTGCATTTCCAATTTCCTAGGCCGATAAAAAAAAAAGGTAGCAGTTGAGCACTTGGGTTGATGTAATCGATTTACCACGCCCGAAATTGTTTACCTTGAGCAAAACATTGAAACAACTATCATTATTATAGACATCATTGTGTGGATCTTTGTTCTGAAGTTAGATAGAATTATCGTGGACATTGTATCTGACAACATGACCCCAGTTCTATTTTTAAGAGCGCGGGCTAGTAATCCCAGGATTCCGAGTTCGATTCCAAGCAGGTCCCTGAATAATAATAATAATAATAATAATAATAATAATAATAATAATAATAATAACAACAACAACAACAACGAAATATACCTTAGGAATGAGAACCCAGGTTCGAAATTTCCCCAAGACACCTAATGAAGGCTGGAGGGTATATCAGCCGAAACGTTGTGTTGACAACAAACATGATGAGGACAAACATCCGTCAAATGTAAATAATGTAAATAATAAACCTGATCCCAGTATTATTTCCTTTCTCCTATATTGTATGTTCAAATCCCACCGTGGTCAACTTTGATTTTCATTCTAAATATTTTTTTTCAGTAGAGCGGTCGATATATTGAACCCATTTCCAGCCATTAAGTCTTCTGTCTTTAGAAACCATTATTAGATTCTGAGTTCAAATTCCGCCGAGATCAACTTTGCTCTTCATCTCCTCAGGTTCTGTAAGGGACCAGAAAATTATTCGGCCCAATACTATCGATCAACCGTTATTTACACGAGATTAATTGTTTTGTACCTAAACTAGAAATTATTAAGATTATTATAGCAGATTTTGTTATGGTTGTTAAATGTTCTGAGCACATATAGAGCGAAATACAATGATAATTAAAATAACCATCCATGAACCATTCTTAATAATCAACATTATCATTATTGATATTTTATTATTATTCCCATAAACAGAATACATCAACGTGATTAGTATTATTGTCCGCTTCAACGTCGCTTACATCATCATCGACATCACCAGTCATCTAGTCGTTACCATCATCATAATTATCGTTGTCAACAAGGATAATAATAATGGGGATGGTAGTGGTGGTGGTGATGATGATGATTATGATGGTACTAATAATATTACTAACTGATAAGAACGTTGATGATTATGATGGTGATAGTCTTGATGATGATGTTGATGATAATGATTATCACAGTGATGGTGGTGATGCAGAAGGGGATGACAACGAAAATAGCATAACTTGTTATTTTCATCAGTACCACCACCACTATCGTCTTCAACATCTCCGTCATCATGGTTATCATAATCATCATTCATGACAGCACCATCATCATCGTCATCATGGCAGTCATTGTTTGAAGTTAAAAATCTTTTGACCGATACTCATCGTTTACACTGTTTTTTCTTTCTTTTCTACTTTTTGAATGTAAGATACTCTTCTTCTTCTCCTTCTTCTTCTCCTCCTCCTCCTCCCCCTCCTCCTCCTTCTTCTTCTTCTTCTTCTTCTTCTTCTTCTTCTTCTTCTACATCTTCCTCCTCTTCCTCTTTTCTTCGTATTCTTTTCCTCTTCCTTTTCTTCCTATTCTAATTATAATTATCATCATTTTTATATCATTATTATTATCATTATCTTTTTTACATCATTATTTGCATTACTTTTATTATATAATGGTTCTTCTTCTTCTTCTTCTTCTTCTTCTTCTTCTTCTTCTTCTTCTTCTTCTTATTATTATTATTATTATTATCATTATTATTATTGCTGTTGTTGTTGTTGTTTCGTTTGTTTCGATGCTAGTCTGTTGTTGCACTTTAATCATTTCTCACTGATTGCGCAATCATCTGTGCAGTTTTCATGTTCCACCCTACAACTCCACATTGTTCCACCCTCCTTCCCCTCTTTGTAGTAAACCAGAAGCAAACACAACACACAAAACAACCGGACATAAACAATAAAAGAAACATCGTTAAATACAAAAAAAACAAACAAACAAATAATTTTCAGAAAAAAAACAAAACATTGTAAGAGAATATTCAAAACAGTCAGGAAAACAATAGAAGCGCACAGCAGTGTGTGTCAGCAACAGACCACCACAAGAGGAACACCGTCAGCCATCACAGTCATCAGCATCATCATCATCGTAATGATCATTATTACCAGCAGCAGCAGCAGCAGCAGTTTTCTCCAGTGATCATGATGACGATAATGATGATGATGATGATGATGAAAACGACGATAATGATGATGATGGTTGTGGTGGTGGTGGTGTTGGTGATGATGAGGATAATAATAAAAACGAAGGATGAGGAAGAGGAGGAAAATAGAATAATAAGAAAATAATACGTAATTTTTATTATAATGAGTACTATTCTTAATAGTAGTAGAAGTAGTAGTAGTAGGAGGGGGAGGAGGACGACGACGACGAGGAGCGAGAGGAAGAGGAGGCCGAGGAGCGAGAGGAGGAGGAGGAGTGCAATTATCTTTAATACTATCATTTTTATAATAATAATAATAACAGTAATAATAATAATTATTATTAATAATAATGATAATAATAACAATAATATTCATATTGTTATTATAATCATAATTAATATTATCGATATTGCTATTATTATTATTATTATTATAGACGTCACACAGTGTACAATATCGTGAGGTTGTTGATTAAATAATAGTAATAATAGTAATAAATAATGATAATAATAATAATAATAATAATAATAATAATAATAATAAATAATAATAATAATAATAATAATAATAATAATAATAATAATAATAATAATAATAATAATAATAATAATAATGAAAGACCTGGAAATTATTAAAGAATGATCTCTGGCTTACCATCTATACAGGAAGTGCAAAAGATTGTCTCAGCTACTACGTCACACGTATTGAGAAACCCATTGTCTTGTTGAATTGTGTTTCATTTTCCCCCTTAATTTTCTTCATGTAATTTTTCATTTTTTATTTGTTCCTTTTTCTCTTTGTCTTTCTTGCTCTCTTTTACTATCACATGACTTTCTAAATGTGCAAACTGGTGTGTTTATTTTAATTGCTTACCAATATATACAGTGCGTTTCTCTGTCCTTGGATGTCAAGAAGACACTCGGGAAGAAATGGAAACAGATATGAAAGCTGATAATGGAAATAATAAGGCACTAGGTCTGAAACTTAGGGGAAGGGTAAAATCGATTCTATGGACCCTAGTATTCAACTGGTACATAATTTATCGACCCAGAAAGGATGAAAGGTAAAGTCGACCTCAACGGAATTGGAAATCAGAACGTAAGAGACTTTGCTGCTGGTGAAGTTTGTGATGATGATGATTATGATGGCGACGACGATGATGACGATGACGATGATGATGATGATAGTGATGATGGTGGTGACAATGATGATGTCGACGGCGATGAGAACGACTGCGATCATGATCATACCGTTTACAATTACGACAGCGACGAACGCTGAGGATTATTATTATGAAAAGGAGAACGAGATAGTGGTGGAGCGTGGTGGTGGTGGTGGTGGTGGTGGTGGTGGTAATGGTGCTGTTGATAACGACGCTATTAGGAACGACGCTAGGGACAAGAAAGTCTATGACGAGTTCCTTAGTGAAACCAATCACTCAGACTAACATCCGCACAACAATCAAAATATATAAAAATGCACAATATTGTTACGTAAAACTCTTTCCTCAGATGCTTTTAAATTTCTCATTATAACTTTCATTTACGTCTTCTTTTTATTTTAAACTTCACATAAAGAAAGAGATTATGGCGAAGGAGAGAAGTCGAAACTGAATAAGAAGAAGAAAAGAGACATTTTCAGTGTTGGGGTGGTGTTGATTGTATTTCTTATCAGATGGTATAAAATATTTATAAAACAATTTCATGCGTCGTAGCCATCTTTAAATAAATATTTGAAAGAACAGATTCGGTGGCTACGATGAATTTATTTTGTGAAGCGAGTAGAAGACAGATGCAGACACTGGCTCTCGTGTGTGCCAGACATACATTGAAATTGCAGGAGACGGACAATATATCCTATATATACATACATACATACATACATACATACATACATGCAAACATACATACATGCATACATGCATACCTATGTACATATACATACACACAGATCTACAAACACACATACACAAACATAAAAAATTATGTATATATATATATATATGTGTGTGTGTGTGTGTGTATGTATGTATGTATATATATATATTGCCGAATGTATGCTTTTGATGAGATTTAGCTTCTAAAGATTTTGTAATAATTCTGCTTTTTGTCTTCTCTTTCTTTCTTTTAATTCTTTCTTTAAAATCTACTCAACAAGAATTATGACGTTTGCAAAGTTCGCATATTATACATTTTCTGTGTATTTTTTGAATATTTTTTTTGGCTATTATTATTTTTCGTTTGCATTTTCATTGGAACTAATATTAATTTTTATTTTTATTTCGTAATTCTTTTCAGTAATTTTTTTCCTAAAGAATGCAATTAATTTCATTCTTTAATGAAAGATTAATTAGCCATATTAATGACGATGCTATTGATTTTGACAATGGTCTTAAAGTAGCAGTAGTAGTAAATAGGAATAATATAATTGAAGCAATACAAGTAGTAGTAGTAGTAGTAGTAGTAGTAGTAGTAGTAGTAGTAGTAGTAGTAGTAGTAGTAGCAGCAACAGTAGTAGGAGTAGTCATGAATATGATGATGATACATGACAATGATGATGATGAAGATGATGATGATGGAGATGATGATAATAATAATAATAATAATAATAATGATAATAATAATAACAATAATAATTACAATAATCATAATGATATTTAATGATTTTATTGTTATTATCTTCGTCATTCTCATCTTTTACTTAAAAGTAATCTGGATCTTTTTGTAGATAACTTATTAATGTCATTTCTATGTTTATTATTGTTCTTTTTGTTCTTGGTGCTGTTGTTGGTTGTAGTAGTAGTAGTAGTAGTAGTAGTAGTAGTAGTAGTAGTAGCAGCAGCAGCAGCAGCGGCGGCGGCGGCGGCGGCGGCAGCAACAGCAACAGCAGCAGCAGCAGCAGCAGCAGAAGAAGAAGAAGAAGAAGAAGAAGAAGAAGAAGAAGAAGAAGAAGAAGAAGAAGAAGAAGAAGAAGAAGAAGAAGAAGAAGAGGAAGAAGAAGAAGAAGAAGAAGAAGAAGAAGAAGAAGAAGAAGAAGAAGAAGAAGAAGAAGAAGAAGAAGAAGAAGACATCCTTGCAATATGTATGACAACAATGAGATATGTCACATCTCGATTGACGCCTGATGAATTTCCTTTATGGAGGGGAGGACGACGAGAAGGCAATATTCACCTTTGTCGATCCGATTTTCCCTGCAGCATTGTGCATACTATCTGAGAAGTGATTTTTATAGCCAGGCTGCTCTTACATGAAGGAGCACATTGATTCTTCGTGATGGTTCTTTCTCATGGAATTAACAGTCATATCACTCTCAATGTTTACTATAGATTCTTGAAAATAAAATACTTCAATGCTTGTTTTAGTAAAAGTTATATGTTACGTTAGATATCCTCCCGTATGCAATGAATCATATCGCCGGTTACTCATCCTTCATGATGCATTACATTTCTTCGAAATAAGCCGCCAGTCTGTTTCAAAGCTACTTATTTACAGCCGACTGAATTGGCATGGTGTGAAATAAAATGATTGGTCAAACAACACAAGGCAAAGCCCAGTCGTGGAAACCCGTCCACTAGCTTGTGTTCAACAGCCTACCCGTAAGGTCTCGCACTTTTTGACATAGATGTTATGCATACGAATATAATACTCCCCATAGAAGAACAGTGATCGCGACTTGGGCACCATCTGCGCGACATGTAAGTTAGTGTCATTGCAGCGTTACCCCCAACGATATGTAGCATATCCCTCAAAGCTATGTAACATATCCCTCAAAAATATGTAGCATATCTTTGAGACCTAAATGATGTTTCTGCTGATAATTGTTAACACCACGATGCAAATGTTGTTCATTTTCAAGAGAATTTACAACAACCTATATTTGCTTTTTTCATTGAACAATCAGATGGGAGATTATTTCACATCCGTAGCTTCACTCTTTCATAGCCAGCCTATAAACCTCTCACCCCATTCTCATATACACATATACATACATATATGTGTGTTTTTGTGTGCGTGCGTGTGTATATGCGTATGTGTATATGTGTGTGTATACATATATATGTATATAATTAAGCGTCTCTATACCTGAGTATAGATGTTTGGCTTCTGCAGGTGAAATTATGAAAATATATACAGATATTCAATAAACCTCTTATACTTGTAATTTTTCTTTCTACTTTTCTTTAAACGTGTGGGTGTCTGAGGGATAGAGTTCTGCGAGAACTCGAGTCAATGGTTATGAGTAGAGTAATATCGATTTTCCAAGAGGCAAACAGTAACATCATATATTCTTACAATAGTCAACCGCCAACACCGTCCCGATCTGGTAGATTTCTGTATTTTAAATTTCAAAAGCGTCTGGTAAATTGCCAATATCATTAAACAAACTTTCTATTTCGATCGCTTTGTAGTAACGTGTACAAAGATATTGCACTCCGTGTTGTCAGAAATATTTATCCCGATTTAATTTAACAGAATCAGATAAAAACAGAATAACTTAATACAGATCTAATGGATTTATGTATGTATATATATATATATATATAT
>NC_068986.1:112095778-112100696 GCF_001194135.2 Octopus bimaculoides
ATATATATATATATATATATATATATATATACATGTACTCATTGTGAGAACGGGCTCATTGGTTACGCAGCAGAGTAATAGTGAAGTTAGTACGCTAGTGAATCAGATAAAGGTTATAGTGGAAGAATTTCAAGAATGTAATTTATCTAAAGTTTCATATTCCCAGTCGTCTGCATTAATTTCTGAGTTTTCTAAAATGACAATAAGAAACACCATCTAAATAGCATTCTTGAATTCAAAGTACATTATCTTTATTTACGTTGATGTTGAAGCTAGTTTTACTGAGACGGTCGAACGGCTGCTGGCTATTCTGCCTCTCCGTCAAACCAGTCGTTATTCAGTAAAAGAAAACATTTTTCTCTCTTATAAAGCTTTTACTCCAGCAATGAACTTCTGCAGTGCTTCTTATTTTCCGACCTTACAACATGATGTAATTGAGGGACATTCGAATATGTACTAAGAATAAGACAATTATTAGAACTATATTAGGTGCTTCAGTGGTGTGTCTTCTTTTCGATGATAATCTTATGTGCGGCTGCGTTCATTATTGCTTTCGAGGTACTTCCTTTTCGTTGCTTCCAGCTTCATCTCTTGCTTATATTGTTGCTACTTCGTCTAGTTGCTACTATGGCTGTCATTGTTGCTTTATTTCATATACACATACGATTTCTCATTTTATTGCTTTTGTTGTTTTCTTATTGTTGTTCAAACAATCCGCCACTCCTACAGGCAGTTTATTTCTCATCCCCATCGCAATCGACGTCAAATACTGCACACAAGATCATGATTCATGAAATAAACACGAAGCTCTATCCTTCGTTTTGCGCAATGGCCAATATCCCGCTTCATCCATGCAAGCAAATCTCACCGCCAAATTTTCTATCACTGCTCTTACAATATTGCAGCATCAGTTGGATTCAGTAGATAGAGTAGATGAGGTGTTCGCTGTTGCTTGATGATCAATGTTGAAGTCGATAGTGTTGATGCCATCATCATTTTCGATGGACAAGCTTTTTATAGGGATTTATTTTGTCTTAAATAAAGTGCGTACGGTGAGGTGGGTAGTGTTTTTGTCTGGAATGGGATCTGTAAGTCGTCGAACAGTTTATTCAAGGATTTCTGCGATGGCAAAATTTGGACAACTTTATAACATCCAAATAATAACTTCATGCTGGATGTCTTGAAAAAAGCCCCCCAATATCGTAGACATAATTACTTTTCTAAACAAGTGCTTCGAAAATGAAAGCCTAAAGAATGAAAAATCAAGAACTCGACCCATAGTGAGGCTGAGGTTTGTGGAAAAAAGAAACTGGAAGACAAGATCAGCATTAGCGATATATGTGTCAGAATGTTCGTGCAAGTAGATTTGTAAGAATGGCTGTAAATGTGTGTAAACACTCTACAGTGTTCACTCATCAATGTCGTAGGCGTATACTATTCGAAACTCACACATAAAAATCATAGACGCACATACACAAGATCCCTGTATATATTTACGTTGAAGATAGATGATACATATATATATATATATATATATATATATATATATATATATATATATACATACACACATATACACACGCGCACACACACATATATATTTATATATTTATATACACACATGTGTGGAGGTAGTATGTTTAAGTAAGCCATATGTCTGCACTATCATTACCACATGCAAAGGCAAGACCATTAACAAAGGACAGCGCAGCAATATTAATGTTGTCACATATTCAAATCTGCATTCATATTTAATTATATAACAAATGGTGATAATTAATTAATTATGCTACGACCGAACTCCTCCGGAGCCTGAGATGTCTCAAGAGTGTAAGTAAACATATGTGAGATTGCGCATATATATACAAAATAAGCGAGAGAGAGAGAGAGAGAGAGAGAGAGATAATGAGCGAGAGAGACAGACTGACAAAGAAATTCATACATAAACATGTATATATATATATATATATATATATATATATATATATATGTTTGTGTGTGTGTGTGTGTGTGTGTGTGTGTGTGTGTGTACATACAGACACAACGCATACCCACGCCATCCCATATTACCTCGATGCGCACGTATATGTTGTTGATAAAATACCCGGTGTGTTACCATCATCTTCATTACAATAGCTATATTCACAGAACTGGATGATTCGTCAAGAAGGCATTTACTGTTGTAAACAAATACATTTTAAGTAGGTAGCTAAATATGTGTGTGAGGGTGTGTGTGTATGTGTGTGTGTGTGTGTGTGTGTGCATATATATATATATATATATATACATACACACATTCCCACAAATACATATATACATACACATTTATTTGTATGCACGCATATCGTTACTAATTCATCATGTAATGGAGTCCAACAAGTGTGCATGGTATGAGATGCCGAACATAAATAACAGACGGTTTTGTTCATTTACAGGTTATATCTTTGTGTCACGCCATTCAGACTTTACAACGTAGCAGGATCCATTCTATCATTCATTACTCGTTACTGATAGGATAACAAATATAAACTTGTAGCTGATTAAATCAAATATGTAATATTTATAAGCTATTATGGCGGCTCTCTCTCGTTCAACTCGATTGAATTTGTAGCCGGGTTTTGTAAGTACGCCTCTGTGAAAGTTTGAAATAAGAAAAGATGTGTTCAAGAATAAAGTCCCTGGGATACCAAAATACTTTATCGCCTCTGCAAGACAAGATTTCCATTTATATGACTTTGCTCCATCAGGGTACCTGAAATGAAACCAAATAACAACACCGCGGAATAACAATATATCGTGTAGGAAGGAAAGAGCTTGTACCGGTTCTGTGGATCTGATTGTTATTGCAGTCACATCTGAATCGAATCAAGATCTAATTATTGTATCAAAAGCGGAATATAACAGAAATTGGAATAGAGTTCCCGGTAGAACTGTTACAAAAGGTGTGCCTCCTTGGCACGGCCGGAATAATGGGGAAAATGCTTGATAATTGAAAAGAACGAATAGAATGGTACCGTAGATTGCAGGTAGTAAGGTCGCTATGCATGCAAGACTCCAGGAACTCCAACGAAACCTGTGATAAAGAGAACAAAAAAATTGTAATCGTTTCTACTATAGAGGTACAAAGACTGTACTATCCAGGATAAACTGGTACGTAATTCATTGAACCCGAAATGATAGATGTCAATGTAGACCTCGGCAGAATTTCAACTTAGAAAACAAAAAACGGAGGAAATATCGCTAAGCATTTCTTCCAGAAAGTTTACGAAACACAGTTGTCTTTTGGCAAGCATTACAGCAACGTATCGTGGTGAAAGCAATGTTAATATGGGAAGATTATCATTTGATGTGTTAGTATAATATTAGGAAACTAGTGAGGAGGACATCTGCTCAACGAGAGAGTGAGAATGAGATGGGGCAACACAAGATATTAGAATAATAGCATCAATATGAAGGCAATAGATGGTGCACAACTCTATAGAAAATAGTAGTTTTGTTTGAGCCATTTAGAAAGAAAATCACTAATGATGAAGAGACAAGTCACATATGGGGAATACTCATCCAACGAGAGAAATATTAATTTTGTTCATTTAGAATCGTAGAAGATCGGAGCACGTGGGTAATATTTATTGATACCTAATCCATCTTTTCTGTGTAGAAACACTAAGGATAGAGACTAGAAATAGACACGATAATTATTCCAAATTTTTGTTCTTAGTACGTCATATTTAAGGTATTTGTCATCTTCTTTTTAAGAGAGTTATATTTGTAATCACTTCGTTCTGTTGTCCGTTCCTGGACCAGATTTATATGAGTCACATTTATTGTAAAGAACTATTAATATTTCTATTGGTGACACACATTGACTCCCTTCAGTGATTTTCTACCGAAACATTTTGATTGTATTGTTGTTTCTTGAAGTTGCTTCTACGAATTTGCATCTGCTCTAGGGGATGTCAACGGTTTCGGTTTCTATAATTTATACACACATACACCGAATAATAGCACACTGCTTCTGGCTAACCAAGCATTTATCCCTTGCAACATTCATGTACATCATGGCTGCCGTTGTTTCAAGCTTCTTATCTCTAATGTGGCTACTGTGAAGTCACGTGGCCAAATGATTATGGTATATGTCTGAAGGTCGTACGATTGAGAGTTCAATCAGTGGCAGTCCGTTGAAGCAAGACACCTTATTCCGCAGTCTACCTGCTAGTAATAATGACTTTTGCCTGTATTTCAAAAGGCCAGCCTCATCATATTCTGTATCACTCTATATCCCTCTAAGGACTATGATAAGAGTATGCATGTCTATGGAGTACTCAGACACTTGCACATTACTATCACGAGCAGGCGATTCCGTCGATCGTTTCAACCAGAAACCTCATCGTCGTCAGCGACGGAGTGCCATTTTTCCTTGTTTCATTGCTGTTACTTTTGTAGTGATTATTAGTGTTGTTATTGCTTCACCTATTGACACAATATTGACTGAATTTCTGAAGAAAGAAGAAAACCGCATCGCAAAGTTTATGAAATCGAAACACATGTAAAAAAAAAAAAGGGGTGCACTTTTATAATTGTGTTTCATGCTTAAACACAAAATCTCAGGGAAAACGAATATTTATAGGAGGGTGAAAGCTTTCCAATCTTACATCAGCAATATAAAATCGTACAGATGCCGACATTGCAGGGAATATAACTATAGGAAACAAATTACATTACGAGTAAACTAATATGTGTATGTGTGAGTGTATATATATATATACATAATTACACACAACCACAAACACACACACCCGCACACACACACACATACATACATACATGCATATATATATATATATATACATATATATATATATATGTATATATATATATTTATATATATATGTATATATATATATATATATGTATATAT
>NC_068986.1:112100889-112106361 GCF_001194135.2 Octopus bimaculoides
ATATATATATATATATATATGCGTGTATGTATGTATGTATATGCATATACAACTTATTATTCCTGGTTTTCTTGGATTAACATAGTGTTTATGAACCCAAAACTTAAGAGATATTAGAGAATCGGAGGAAAGGTAGAATCCTTGATAGTTACGAAATAATATCGTTTTTGAAATAATGTGATTAAATTATGAGGACAATATAAAGACATGGATTTCAAAATTTGCAATATGTCAGCATGAAAAGTTGTTAATCGATAAATACATGCACACATATACAAAAACACATGCACTCATACACATACACATATACAGTCTTATATATAAGCACGTAAGTGCATTAATATATATATACACATATATATATACACACATATGTTTCTATGTACATATATATATAAATATATGCATGTGTGTATATATACATGTGTATATATGCATATATATGCGTATGTGCGTATATCTACATATCTCTATCAATACATGTACATTTAGACGATTGTCTATATATATTTATTATATTTATGGTTGTGTGTATGTGTATATATGTGTGTGTGTGTTTGTGTATACCCTGTGCGAATAATCCCGTGCTTATGTATATGAGTGTAAGCTTGTACGTGTACTGTCTACAGGGTTTAACCTAAATGGGAAATAACTATATCGATGAGCACTTTTCGTTAAAGCTATCGCTAGTTTCTATCCAGTGGTAGCGAACAATCAAGCAGAGTTACACTAATGATGTTTATTGTTGCATTAAGTGTAATTCTTCCGCAATTTACTGTTGCTGTATCGATATTGCTAATATACTGGCTGGTGAACGGGAGAATCGGTAGCGCATGGGAAAAAATACTTGGTGATACATCATTATCTACCATTGTCTGCTGAGTTCGAATCCTGCCGACGTTAACGTTGCATTTTAACCTTCAAGCTTCCACACGCAAATTGCCAGCCTTGTTGTGGCAGTGGGTTTAACAAGAGATCCTTCCAGCAATATATCCTAGCTGTGTGTTAAATATCTAGAATATTGATAAATATCATTGAATTTGTATCATTTATTGAAGTATCGAGAGAAATACTTTCTGATGTTTATTTATCTTCAGGTTACAACGATATCATTGTCGTATTTTATTGATTTCGGAGCCAATAAACCGAAATAGCACACTCCAGTGCTCTGCATAATTTTTGCCTTGCACATACCACATGGAATTTAACGGTTTTTGTCAGAACCTTATAAACCTAGATGTTGTTGCTAGCACTTGTATATAATAATATTTATTCGTACTTCATATTTTTGTAGTGTTTATAGGAATTGGTGCGTGCGCACGAAGACCCTCGTCATGTGGTCTAGCTGTGTATATGTATTATCGATGAAGCAAACTCATGGACGTTTATATTTATTGATACAAATGACTATCTGTTGGATATCAAGAAAGGAAAACTGCATATACAATTATCACTGCACGGTGTTAACCTTGAAGGAGAGAACCGCAGTGTGTGTTGTTGAAGGCTAGCTGTGGTATGTCATGTGGGAATGACCAAAGTCGCCTGTCTTGTTCGATTGCCTGAGGGGGTCTGCTGGGCGAGTTAGAGGCTAAATAGATATTCTAAGGTAACAGGGTGCAAATTTGAAAATATTCGAGGAGGCATATCACTCTAGAAGGGATTTATAGATCAATCAGGTGAGACTCTAATGGCATACTCGTGATCCGTGCAGGTTCATTAGGAATCAACTGGTTACTGAAAGATTAGTCACATAGAAGGGACTATGAGAGGATTATAATAAAAACAACCATGGACTAGCTTACCTTGTTCAGACATATATGCACCGTCGTGATATTTGGTGTGTCTTGAGAAATGTTTGTTTCTAAACCGTCCTCTCAAAAAGCATGGTTTAGGAAACAAGAAAAGGCAAAATGATGTGATTTCTAGAAAATGAGGAAGTTTGTAGATGATTGGTTGTGTCAGAGGGAAAAAGAGAAGGAAAAGAGAAGGGAAGGAGGTAAAGGAGAAAGAAAGGCAGAGAGAAAGGAAGAGGTGTAATTGTGCCTATTACTTGACTTGTACATTTAAGATATCATTTGAGAGGAGAAAGAGGAAATTTGGGCTATCAAAAGTTGAAACGATGTGCGGATCGGTCATTCATTTTAGATTGAACAAAGAAATTTTCTTTATATAATAAACAAACCTTATGAAGTATTCTACTAATTCTGAAAATATTGTAGTGTGTGTGTTCCTGTCATGACAATTGAACACATAATGGTTCGGTTTCCATCTTCATAAACTAAATAATATTTATTTACATTTGACGGATATTTATCCTAATATTTTTTGTATGTATATATGCCTGTATAAAATAGGCTTGTGCGTTATATAATATATATTTGTCACTGTTAGCGTATATATGTATATACAATATTATCTAGATTACATTACGCAATGACTTCCAGATGATCATCTCAAAAGTGCTTGTAAATTTGCCGACAAATATCGAGATAACCAAAATAAGTAAATTTTCAAAATTTCGAAAAAAAATCTTGTGGAAATTATAACAAAGAAATATATGAGCGAATGAGACGCGCTCTTATGCTTTACAAATGATTAGCTTACATCAGAATATGCGGAAAGAAAATTAAATGTATTCAACTTTTCTGTAATATTCTTGATGCGCCATTTTTTCTTGTTTTTTTGCTGTATTTTATTTTTTTCGATTATTCTAATTTATTGTATTGATACATAAAAACATAGCAGATGACTGCTTTATTAACTTGTTTTATGATTGCATCACTGTCTCTATAATCTGCTTCCATTTTTATCTGTTCACCATCGAAAAATTCGAAAAATTCACTGACATCTTAATTGGAATTTTCTTTTCGTTTGTGTCTTCGGTTCATCTGTTCACTTTCTGCCATCATTCCATCATATCCATGATGTTGCTGTGCAGTTATAAGAAATTCACTGAGCTTCAAACCAGGAGAGTCAAAATGATTCTCGTACATGACAGACTTGTGTTCTTGATATTCTCATACATACAGCGAGAAACTTCTGTCTTCATCCAAAATAATTATTTGGGCAATAAAGCATTCTACTTCTCTCCACTGGTCTCATATTCTTGGCCTATACTTCGTCTCATGCACCATTAATATTAAGAAGATTTTTTTCAAAAATACATAAGTCTAAGACCATATTCTTTAGATTTTTTTTCTTTCAATAGCCTAGACAAAACTGCTCCACAAATAATCATCCTTGACTATTGCTGCTTCCTGCAAGTCCATCGACTGCTACAATTACATGTAATTTAAACTTTCAGATTTGTCACCATGTTTAATTCTGTAACACGAACGTTGCCAAAAAATGATTAAAATGTTAAGACATAGATTTAGAGATCCTTTCGACCTGAAGACAGAAGTATTTCTTATATACTGTTTATTTCAATATCTTATCGATATGTACAGTAAGTTGTTTTGCCCTAGAGTTCGGGAAGGGACTCGACAAGAACCGCAAAGAAAATTGAAGGTAGAAAAACTCATCATAATAATAATGATGATGACGAAGAAGACGACGACGATGATAATTATGACGATGAGGAAGAGGAGAAGGGGGGAGAGTAAGAGACGGGAATGTGGGTGAGTGGAAGGAGAAGGAGAATGAGGAGTCTGTCGCTGAGTGAACTATCAAAACATGATGGGAGTAGCTGCACCGATTTTTTAACAAACTCCTTTTAGCTACAATGAAGAAAACCAATATACCCTATTGTGTTAATTTTAAAGAAATACGTTCATCACCATCATCATCGTCATCAAAATGATCATCATCATCTTCTTCTTCGTCGCCAGCACTGCCATCTTCATGTGCAGCGTCGCTGAATGCCCAGGCGTCCAGTTCGTTGATGATGACGTCGTGTCGACATCATCAGTTTTATTAAAGTTTTACCAATATTGGTATTCAGTAATATTATCGACTTATGATCGATAAACCAATTAGTAATGTTGAAGACACATAATTTTAATCGATTTATATTAACCCTACAACCAAACGCTGTGGTTTTGCTGCCAAAAATAAGAAATTAATATTATCATCATTATATTTGTCTCGACAGGTAAATGTGTCGTATCTGCTAACGAATTATCTTCACAAATATCGATGTACGATTTTGGTATAGAAACAGGATCATAGACGAATAAAATGAAATTGTTGTGGCTAGAACAGTCTTATCAGTGTTTTATTTAGCACTAGCTCAATCATGGCCAAGATACATAGAACTAATGGTGATTTAGGCAGGCACGTTGTTTGAAAGAGTCACACTTTTCCTAACAATAATAATTTCTTGTTATTGTCGTCGAATGGATCCAAATCAGTCCTACTTCATCAGAAATATTTTGAAAGTGGTTTACATCGAAATTTTAAAAAAATACATATCCTTACACAGAGTAGAGCGGTGCGCAAGTCCAATCATTGTCTTCCGCTTTCCGCTTTCGATTTCAAGTTCAGCCACGGTTGACTTTTTCTTTCTCCGCGTAGTAATCAATGAGATAATAACATAAATATATACACACACACACACATATATATAAAATAAACTTTAATTGAATTAAATTTTCCCCAAAATTAAGCATATAATAATATAATGCAATATAATAAATGTAAATATCATACATTTTCAACTATAGTAAATCCTTGCTACTGGAAGCACAAGGCCTCAAATTAAGGGATTCAATGTATTGCATCCACCCCACTACGTAACTGGTCCTAATCTTATCGAACACGAGGTGATGAAAGGCAAAGTCGACCTCGATGAAATTCAAACTCAAAACCTAACGGCAGACCAAATACCACTAAGCACTTCGCCCGGCGTGTTAAAGATTTTGCCACCTCGCCGACTTAATATAATATAACAATATAATAAATGTGAATATTAGTGTGTCAGTGTGTCACGCTTTTCCAACTTTACTCTTAGAGGCCATAGCCTAACATATCATACCATTTCAGAATCAGGCGAACACTGCAAGTAAATTAAAAAAAAAATTCGGAACGAATCCAGACCCACAATTCTGAAATTTTGGATTCCCAAGTTTTCAGCGATGTTTTTGTCTTTACGTGACTTTGTGCGATATTGTCTTTTGGGGTTGGTATTTTTTGGCGAAAACAATTTTTATAATCTAAAGGCTAACTCCTTGTTTAAATTAATACATTCCGGGCCAAAATCTGGACCTGCAATCCTGAAAGTTTGAATTCCTGTCTTTTCATTTCAGCGATTGTTTTTCATATGATTTTTTTGCGACAAATATGATCATCATTGCGAATGACTCTGGAGGATTCAGTTACAACAAGGTAGAGATCGATTTGCAGATCTTCCCATTCAAGCTCAGTTGCTTATAAGCTGTACACTAGCTTAAAAGCTGCCCAATATATATATATATATATATATATATATATATATATATATGTGTGTGTGTGTGTGTGTGTGTGTGTGTGTGT
>NC_068986.1:112106804-112108849 GCF_001194135.2 Octopus bimaculoides
TTAAAAGGGATCGTGTATCACAGTCAATGTAAAAAAAACGGGGAACAGATTAGGTTTGTCCGTGGAGAGAAAAGCCTACGGAAAAGACCACGGTCTCAGGCTTCTTTTTTTAAAGGTACATGAAAGTAAGTACCTTCTCTCTTTTTGTCTCTTTTTGTTACAAGTCTATGCTTAAAATGGTGTCGTCTTTCATTCTTACCATTCTTGCCACATTTACCCCTTTTTTTATTGAAACTTTCATTCGACAACACTATCCTCTTTATCCTCATCCTCCTTTTCATGTGGTACTTGAAAAAGTTGACGCGGGACTGACCAGAGAAGAAAGCGTTTGTTTGTAGACCTTTCAAACGCGTCCACCACACGCATTCCTTTGCCATAGCTATCAGTGTCACGAAAACCGTTTTTCCTTCCAGTTTAAAGGAAGGTGGCGGAACAATATTCACGATAGACTCGGCTGATAAGTGGGCTCGTCCCACACGCGACAATAGCCGTTCGACGAAGGTCCACAGCTCTGAAATATCTGGACACTGCACGAGTGCGTGCAGAACGGTTTCGTCGCTCTGACCGCATCTCGGGCAGTTCGGTCCGGTGGTTTTCGAACCGTGTCTGTAGATATTCTCTCGAACTGGTAGTGCGTCCCGATAGCATTGCCAAGTCAGGGATCTCGGGAAATTGTCCATAGACCCGGCCCGAACGTCGTCTTGAAAAGGCGGGTTAGGAATTTCTCATCGACACCCAGGTTTGCCCCAAGAGTGTCGTCAGACCTCCCCTCCACTAGTCCTCTATAGAACGCATTGGTCGTTTGGAAGTTGCACAAGTTTGATCCCGGAGGGCAGAGTTGTTGGAGAGCTTGGCGACAATTGCGGTGCCAATCGCCCAGTTTCAGTCTCTTCCTGATCCATGTTTGCAGTTCGGTGAGTGAGACGAGCTGCGGGAAGGCGTGCCTCACAAACGGCGTCCACACCTGTTCACCGTCGTCAATGAAGTTCCAGAGATGCCGTAGTCTCAGCGCATGTCTGCGCATCATTAACCACGGCATCCCCAGTCCTCCATGTAACGGTTGTTGATAGATAGATAGATAGATAGATAGATAGATAGATAGATAGATAGATAGATAGATAGACAGATAGATAAGAAGAACGGGGAATGTGTGGACGTAAAAAGAAAGAACAAAAAGAAAGAGAGAGTGGGAAGTGAAAGGCGCAGTATCTTTTCAGCACCTTAGATAGAAATTGAAGTGTTAGTTGGATATTTATTATGTTTTCCTTTATGTTTGTTGTATCTCTTAAATACTCAATCTTGATAGGAAAATCACAAAACATAAAAGAAAAATGAATGCAAAAGAAAAAAGGACCAGAAAAGAGAAAAAGAGAGAAAAAATTGAGATGCCACCATTGCAAGCAGAACATCTTGTATCGTATTTATCTTATCTAATTTTGAAACTTTGCAAATAAACATGATGTAAAAATAAGTAAATAAATCATAATGATTTTGATAATAATTCAAATTAAGAGAAAACATGGTTATATATATATATACATGCATACATACATACATACATACATTCACGCACTCAGTCAGTCAGGCACGCAAACCCATATATACATAAACACAGAGAAGTACAAGGTTTATATACGTAAACATGTATAAACACGATCACAGAGGCACAAAATCGTCTGTATGCGCGAATGCGTGACTGAATGATGAACATAAACCCGTGCTTCTACTAGAAACAAGGGGTTTATAAGTAAACTTCCATGACAAATGAAGATATCGCTAAAAAGGAAACAAACAAAATTTCCCACACGCTAACAAATATACACGAAAATATAATTTATATGTTTTATCAAAATAATTGAGTTAAACAAATCTTGACCATTTCCTTGTATATTTAATACCGTTATTTAAAGTAAATTGTGAGTGGATATGTGAGTGGGGATTTAATTTAGTTTTGGAGAGTTTTAAAAGTCTTTTAATAATCAAACATTATGACTTGCAGGATTGCATCTACATTCTTCGGGCCCCCACATTTATTTATATATATA
>NC_068986.1:112109069-112110576 GCF_001194135.2 Octopus bimaculoides
ATAAATACATACTCTTTTACTCTTTTACATGTTTCAGTAATTTTACTGTGGCCATGCTGGAGCACCACCTTTAGCCTAGCAAATCGACCCCAGGACTTATTCTTTATAAGCTTAGTACTTATTCTATCGGTTCCTTTTGCTGAACCGCTAAGTCACGAGGACGTAAAGACCAGCAGCGGTTGTCAAGCGATGTTGGTGGGACAAACACAGACACACAAACATATACACACACATATATATATATATATATATACATATATATGACAGGCTTCTTTCAGTTTCTGTCAATCAAATCCACTCACAAGGCTTTGGTCGGCCCAAGGCTACATTAGAAGATACATGCCCAAGGTTCCACGCAGTGGGACTGAACCCGGAACCATGCTGTTGGTTAGCAAGCGACTTACCACACAGCCACTCCTACGCCTATATTTATAATATATTAAGGAATAACAAGTATTCCAGGTTCTCAGGGAGTATACCTTGATCGTCAGTTTGCCTTCATAACTGACGTGATGCCGGAACAGATTCTCGGCCCTATATCCGAAGCTCGGAGTTTTATTATGCCAACCGAATAATTGCCACATATTATTTTACAGATACATTTCTCTATTTACATAATATCGAGGTTTCATTCATTCTTTTGCTGTGATACCATTACTATTAATACATGTATATATTTATATATATACTTGTGTTAATATATATAATGTGTGTATGTGTGTGTAAGTATATTTGAATGTTTTGCAGCAGCTTACTATTAGTTCATTCTAAGAAGGCAACTCATTGAAGCTTAAGCCAAAGACCTTTTGTTTAGTGAAAGCAGCTGAATATCGTGTGCTACCATCGTAAATGTGTTTTGGATTTATTTTATATTCGCAGAAAAGCATGTTAAACAAATGAATATGTAATGCTAGTAAGAGGATTCATAATATATTGTTTTCCTTTGCGTACATACAGATGTTTGTCACATCAATTACATTTTAGATTTTCGCTCACATCACAATTGTAAATACTATTCATATTTTATAGTTCCAATATATACTTCAGAACATGAAATTTTACATTTCAATTTCAGAAGCGACTTCTTTGATTCCATTTTATAAACTGATGTACATTGAGAATGAATAAAATGATACCCTCTAGGTTTCTGTTCGCCACTATACACAACTGAGCGACACAACACGATTTCTATAAATATCATTCTCATTTGTTTGTAATTCATGCGGCTCTTCTGTTCTCTTGAATTGCCTTCGATCTCTTTACAGCTCGAGAAATTGGTTTGATCTCCAAACATAATTGTGTGTTAGGAATGTCTTGAGAAAGAGAAAGACGTTTTAAATGATTTTCAGTGCATACGCACACAACCACATACATGCAAGCACATAAACGCACACACGTAGACACAATATGTATAATAGATAATTATCCGTATATTTAAATTTGCAGTCATGTGTGTGTTTGTAAGTGTTTGTATGAGTGATTGTGTGTGTATATATATAATATATAT
>NC_068986.1:112110803-112111988 GCF_001194135.2 Octopus bimaculoides
TATATATATATACAGGGAGCGATAGGTAAATTGTTACTATTTAATTCTTTTTATTTCACTCGTGCGCATTGTTTGCTTTTGATTTTCTGGACTACACAGTATAGTAGGGTCCATTGGGTACCGTCTGTGAGAAAAACAGCAACCTGATGCAATTCACAATGTCACAAGACCTTGGATTCAACACGGAGGCCTACATCAAGTGTCTAAAAGAGGTAGTACTGCCCTGGGCCAAGAGGGTACTTGCTGGAAATCCCATTGTCTGGTAACAGGACACTGCACCATGTCACGCAAGCAGGAAAACAAAGTCATGGCTGTCAGACAATTTCTGAGGCCACATCACCGTAATATCTGGTTACTTAACTCCCCAGACTGCACAACTCCTTGATTATTATGTGTGAGGCGCCGTTGAGTGAGAGACCAGCAAAACTCTTTGTAACACAAAAGATGAACTGAAGGCAATGATTATGGCAGCATTCACTGACTTAAACAAGGAGACCATCCAGAAGAATTCCATTAGATTCCGAAGTCGGTTGGAGGCCGTGGTTGAAACCAATGGCGATTTTCTGAATAAATCTACTCCTTAGTATTTCAAGATACTTTTATGTACTTTTCGTAAATTTATCTGTTAAAATGAGATACCAGTGTTATTTTCATTTTTGCGCAAATTAGAGTTAATGAAATTCATAAGATAACCATTTATTCCTATGTCACCACTCTTTCTTATTACCATTCTCTAATCAGCTAACACTTCGTTCTGAAATATACGTGTACTGAGTACTTCACCGAATGAGTGGTCTCGCAATGCCTAAGGGAATTGAAAGGGCATGGCTTAGGGGTTAGAGCGTCGGGATCGGTTCATGATGTAACCAGTTTGATTCCGGATCGGGTTGTTTGTTGTGTTCTTGAACAAGATACTTTATTGCACGTTGCTCCAGTTCACTGAGGTGGGGAAATAAGTTGTGGCGTCACTGATGCCAAGCTGTATCAGCGTTTACCATCCCACTGGACAAAAATTGTGACGTGGAGTGGGGAGACTGGCATGCGTCGGCGACCGCCGACTTTCCATAAACAACCATGCCCCGATTTGTGCCTCGGAGGGGAACCTTCTAAGTGCAAACCCATGGTTATTCATGACTGATCGAAAGAGGTCTTTACCTCTGTGTATATATATATATATATATATAT
>NC_068986.1:112115813-112117271 GCF_001194135.2 Octopus bimaculoides
ATATATATATATATATATATATATATATACATATGGTTATATGCATATATGTTCGCATCGCTATATGTGCATAGACGTGTACACCCAAGCACCCACACAGACAAACATACATACACTCTCTCAGACACACACGCGCACACATGTATATGTACATAGAGAGAAAATCAGATACGTATACATTTTAGTTTATGTAATGTTTGAATTATCAAATATTAATTCTTTTTCTTTCAATCGTCCGCCTAAATGAACCGAAGACATTTCTTCTCTACAAACAAAAGTGCTCAGGCAGCCATTCACTAGATAATATTTCTGAGTAAAAAAGATTAGCCTTTCTCTAGCAAGGTCGTTGATATCTTCTGCTGAAACTGGTTGTACTTAAGCGATCTGCTTTGAGACGAAATCCATGGTTATTAATTCAGAGCCGAAAGAAAATGTATACAATATCTATACATGCTGATATGTACGACCCCTATGCCTATCTAGTTGTGGGTTCAATGCTCTTTTCTTTCTGCTATTTCTTATATATAGCACATGCAAACACGCACCCTCGCAAACATGTACACTTACAAACGTGCGTACATGCAAGCAAACCTACGTACACATGTATATACTTATATATGTACTATATTTTTCTCGTGATATAATTTATTTGGACTTATTTGCGGTTTATGGGAATTTGTTTTTCCGATATACATTCTGATATATATATTACATTTATATATATACATGATGCAGATATTTGTCATATATATATATATATACTGTCAGTTAAATACAATTTGAAATCTGATAATTACTATGAACGTATGAAATCGCTGATTGAACTTTGTGAACATTACATTTTTCGTATTTTTTAATGTTTATCACACTTCAATACTGTAAGAGAATTTCTTAAATCTAATAATAATAATAAAAACGTGAAAACCAGACCATGCTGCAACTTTATTCAACTGATATATTATACTATACACATTTACACACATTTCCAAAAAATAAATATATATGTATGTATGTATGTATGTATGTAGGTATGTATGTATATTATGTATGTATGTATGAATACATATATGCATTTATGTATGTATATGTTTGTATGAATGTATGTATATATAAGATCCCTTGTAGCGTGTCGTAATATCGAAGAAAATAAAAAGATAGAAAATAGAAAGATTCTAACGAACCAGAGAGTTTTCTAAAACCTTTATATCTAAGGCGCAAAACCCTCAAATTCAGAAGAAAAGTAGTCTGGAAAATGTCCAGTTACGTAGATTCCGTTAACCCATTCCGTTAAGCTTATTTCAAAAACGTTAACCGAATTTAAATATCTGAGCATTTGCGGAACCAGTTTTCTTCTGAAGACGAGCCTTTATGTCTGAAATATAGAGCTTTCTGTTTTCTCACTTTTTAACTTCTTCGAAACACACACAGATATATATATATATATATATACATATATAT
>NC_068986.1:112117333-112118823 GCF_001194135.2 Octopus bimaculoides
ATATATATATATATAAATAGAGAGGGAGAGAGAGGGAGAGAGAGGGAGAGAGTTAGGAAGGTAGACATCTACATATATATATACATACATGCATATATATACCTATATATAGTTGAAATTTACAGAAAAACAAAAAACGAAGAGAGCTGTATGCACAACAAGCAAGTGTAATTGTTTGACGTTCGGGAAAAATGAAAAAGTCTTTTTGCGTTTCGAGCCTATAACTCCCAGGTTATAGTAGAAGACAACTGCTCAAAATGCCACGCAGTGGGACTGAACCAAGAACCACGTGCTTGGTAAGCAAGCTTCTTACCACACAGCCACGTTTTGGTCTTTGCGACTTAAATTCCTGAGCCAAGCACTTTATTTCACATTGCTCTGTGATCAATTTCGCAACTGTTCTGTTGTGCACCCTGTATAGGCCATACGCGTTTGATTGAGGAAGTGAGCTACTGAACAGCACTATAATTAGATCGTTTGAAGAACAAACCGTGTGTACATCTTGCGGAGGAATAAGTTGCTAATCCCTAATCTGTAGTGATCTGTCGGTTAGGATATGTCACTTCATCATATACGACTTATAAGACGGTAAGGGAAGGTTTTACGTGTTATTTGTAGCCATGAAGCTACACTTTTCGGTATAAATACTTTTTATCATTTTATCTTCTCTAGCATCAATATTATTTCCACTTCAAAAATCTCACAGGGTCATTGCCTGCAAAAAATTATACTTTTATGTAAATCCCTCTTGTATCATGGTCACCAGAGGGAGCACAATCTCTGCGACTTATTCGATCAAGAACTGAATGTTTCCAGCAGACGGAACATTTTAAATTATGCAATATCCTATCATTGTAATCGTACGTACAGAAAAATAACTCGCCTGTTGTGTATGCGGTAAAGGCTAAATACGAGGCTGATCCATGGAGCTTTCTGGAAAAAGCAGGGGCTAGGAAGTTTGGAAGTTTATGTCGGTACACAACGGAAAAATCTTCGAATGGCGTTGCTTCATATTGTACGTCAAGGCCTACTATAACTTAAAACTATTTGCAATTATACTCGTTACTGACCATCTATATAGTAAAACTATATTGACGATCGACACATCGCTCTCTTCTCTCAACCTCAAGTAACATTCCTGCAGTTAAGGTCTCAACGTGTTTGTAAACCTAGGAAGGTGAGCTACGTAAATATACATCAAAGAAATGACAAACATACCTGGTCAACAGACAGGAATTGTTACCGACATCATAATCTAAACGCTGGACGGTGCATCATCAGGCATGATAGATGAAGGCTTCCAGGGAATGGTACTGGAAATACTTAATTTTTCGTTATTTGTGATTATATTATAACGACGTCATGATAAGGGAATGTGATACACACACACACACACACACGCATAGATACATATACATATATGTATACTTATACCAATACGTAAGTGTGCGTGCGTATGTGTGTATATATATACTTATATATATATATAT